>NW_020954562.1:506168-633558 GCF_900497805.2 Vombatus ursinus
CTCTCCACTATATACCCATAGCACTCATGCTTCTTGTTCACAAAGTCCAATATTGATAAAGTATAACAAACAGCTGCCTGTATAAATAGCTTCACTGACAAATTCATAATGGAGCATTTAACTTGGGAGGGAAGTTGCTTGTGGGGAACATGGAGGTGGGGGGTGGGGAAGAGAAGCAAAACTGTCTTCTGGAGTCTAGGCAAAGAAGCCACCAGACATTAATCAAGTGAGTAAGAAATGGGTCTTCGTGTGTTGAGCCACTGAACCCTGGGCAAGGAAACACCCAGCCAAGTAATTAGAAATCTATTTCTGTCACTTAAAACATTGTAACTGTGTATGATGTGGCCATGGTTTTTCAAATTCTAGAAACTGATTTTTAATCACCCAACTGGGTGTTTCCCTATTTAGGGCTCAGTGCCTCCCAGGCCCGTTTCTCAGGCTTTTGATTGCTGTGTCATGACTCGGCACCCTGGTGTGTGCCACTGGCAGTTCTGACTATGTCCTGCATAAAATGCTACAAAGGAATTAAAAAAAAACCCACAGAGGATTCAATGCCATTGTTATTTCAGCATGATACTATAAATATATTTCCTTAGGGGGAAAAATGATGCTAGACTTTTTTTTTCCCTTTAAAAGAAAAAAAAGGTTAGGGATGGGTCAATTTTATTTTGTATTTCCTGAGGTTCCCCAAATCTTTTACCACATTTAGGCACTCCTAGCTTGGAGGTAGAGGAGATTAGTTCACCTTTTCAATTTTTCCTTAGGCATAAGAGAGGTAGCATGTTACAGTGGAAAGAGAAATGGACTTAGAGGCAGAGGACCTGGGTTCCAATCCCAGCTTCATCTGTAAACTTTGGAACAAGTCATTCTATCAAGAGGCCTTCATACCAATGTCCTAAACTAGGGACAGAGAGGAAGAATGAAAAGCAAGGGAAAGAGTGCTGGATTTGGAATCAGTAGACCTGAGTTCAAATCCTACCCCTGCCATTTACTAACTGTAGAACCTTGGACAGGTCAGATCAGCTCTCTAGACCAGTTTCCTCATCTGGAAAATGAGGGATCTAGACTAGAGGGCCTCTAGGGTTCCTTTTCACTCTGGATCTATGTCCCTATGAGACTCCATCATCAATAGAAAGCAAATCAAGCCTTGGGCAGTCAGTCTCTTTGTCTAGAAGATAATAGTTCCTAAGCCTATTTAAACTTGCCAAGATTTTAAATCCTCAATTAACCTAATAGTTTCCTACCCTACCCTGTCACAGAAAGACCAAAGTACACTATCATCCAGCTTCTGAGGCCTGTTAACATTTAACTTTTTCTTAACCGTGTTATAATTGTCTTGAATATTTGCCAAAGCATCGGCAACCAATCACAGCTTGGAAAACCTTTCAGTTTTATGCCTAAAATGGGTGAGGCTTAGCAAAAATACTCACCTGTATTCTTGGCATCAAATCCACTAATGGAGGGTTTAAGCATAAGAAAACAGCATAAGCATAAGGCATGATTAGGCTTAAAGAAAGCAGGAACATTTAAAACAGGAAACAGAATATTTCTATCTAGCACTGTGTAGAAAATGAAAAAAGAAGAAAAAATATGCTACTTACATCAGTTCCGTGTATATATATATATATATATATATATATATAAAACAAATCAGGGTTTGCCAACATGGAAATTAAATTTGAATCTGGTTTGGGATATGTGCTGCCATAAACCTGAACCTAAAGAATTAATATTGTGCAGTCCACTGGTTATCAGAATCTTCCTTATGATAATCACTTATATTATTTGGTTTAGATTGGTCAGCAACTGTCTCCAGATGCCTTCCCATTAAATTTTTTTTTTTGTTCTGGGCCCCAGAATAAAATTCCTTAATCAGGAATAGAAATTAGGGAATTACTTTTCCTAATCAAAACCCAAAAGTGTTCCTTTGAACAAAGAAGAGGGACCCAGACTGAATTCAACAAATAAACTGTGCTGGAACTATTGCATTATTACAGACAAAATTGTCATAGCACTGATTCAAACTGAACACAGCACTGGTCCAAAAAAAAAAAATTAAGAACAATGCTTTGTAATAGATGGCACCATGTTAAATGCTCAATCTCCAAACTACATAGACTAAAAAACTTTCAAAATATAGAGACCAAAAGGATAAAAGAAGTAAAAGCCTTATTGGAACAGGACAAGGTACCTAACTGCCCTGTTGTCCTATCTGTATAGGAGTTGTCCTAAAGATATTTGAAATGAATCTATAAAAGATAAGCGTACATCTCAGTGCTCTTATTCAATTGCCAAAAACAATGATTATTTTATCACCCCATACAATAATCTGCAAAATATTCAATCTAAAAGAATAATAGCAAAACAGCAACTTGTCCTACAGCTCTTTCTATTTGAACTCCATTGAAAAAAAATGAGAAAAAAAAGCAAAATAACTACTGCCATTTACATAGCATTTTAAAATTTTGCAAAGCCCTCTATATCTATTATCTCAGAGGGGAAAAAATGGGGGAAAGGACAAGGGGGAAATATATTCTCCTAGATAAAGATAAAGAGTGAGGCCTAAGAGTGAGGCATAAGAGGAAAAAACTGAATCTGGAGATATTGTGGAGATCAAGAAACCCCAGGTCAGCACTTCTTTTGTGTGTCCTAGACCCATTGGGCAGTCTGCTGAAGCCTCTAGACCCCTTCTTTGAATCGTTTTTTAAAGGTATAAAATACATAGGATAACAAAAGAAACAAACCAAAGTTTGGTGAAAATAAAAGTATAATTTTTCTGCCATCCAAGTTCACAGACTCCCTAAAATGTATTCAATAATTCCTTGGAGCACCCTTGTTAAGAAACCTTGCCTTCGGTTGTATGGTAGGAAAGAAAAGAACTGGAACACAAAAGCACATATATAATAAAGGAATTTTCTGTTGTTCCTCAGCCCTTTTCCATCTCTGACATGCTTCCAGATTTACCAACTTAATATTAGAAATAAATATGGGTATTCAGTCTGGCTCAATTTTGACTAATCTTAAAACCAAATGTCAAAGAGGTCCTGAAAAAAGAATTGAAAGAAGCACTATATCATTGGTGAACCACTAGCCAGTGGACAGGTCATGGTGTCTGTGCCCAGCTTTCTTTCCGGAAGATGATGAGACCGCTGGGCAATCTATCTGACCTCACTGTGCCTCATTTTACTTAAAAATAGCTTAGAGTAAAAACCACATATACCATCCTGCTTTCTTTTCACAGAACTAGGGTAAATGTAGGTATTGTGAAAGTAGGTCCAGGCTGAGAGCCATTACAACTTTCCTTGGCCTGCTCATTTCACCCTGGCCCTGGGAATATTCCTAGTGTTTGATCCAAGGGTAGAAAAAAAACTGTAGGTAAATACTTCCTTGGCCAGGCTGAACTTGAACAAGTCCACTTGAGGTATAATTCTGTCCCCTCACCCCTCACCCAATGGGGCCAGTTTCTCATCTTTAACAGAACTGTCTATCTGCACAGAGTAAACTCCTGGGGCTGGTCTGGGATTCAGGACATTTTAGGGACCATGGTGCCATGCAGAGTAACTGACTTAGGGTCATCTTGAGACAAGTAACATCTTTCTATCTCCATGTATCCTTCAAAAAAGCCTGTGTAAGAAAACCACGAATATGTTCCTTATGTCAGATCTCAAGAATTCTTTGAACCCAGTGACTCAGTCTAAGAAAACAAGGGCAGCATTGGTATTCCTAGCTCTTTTCCCAAACAATAAGATAAATGAGGGTTAGACATTTGCTTTTTAAATTCTGTGGGAAAAGAACTACCCACAGACCCACATTGACAGGCCTTATTAATTTTTCAGTTCACAAATCAGTCTCATCTATTGAGAATCACTATGTATAGAACACAGTAGCAGACACCACTGGTGGATTGGTTCCTGCCTTCAAGGCCTTTATAGCTTAACACTACAGAGAGAGGACAATATTTCTATAAATACTCATACAACCGGATTAATCTCCCTCCAATAAGGTTTTGGCTGTTTCTCTCCCAAGTATCCCCCCAAAACCTTCCACGGCTCCCCACTGCCTTCAGGGTAAAGTTCGACTTTCACAGTCTGGCCCTGAAGGCACTTCATAGTTTGTCTCCTCTCTACCTTTTCTGTAGCACATACCCTCCTCTTTAACCAGACTACTGTAGTTATCGAACCCTGAACATTCCACTGAAGTCTCAATGTCTTTGTTCACACTGTTTTCTCTGTCTGGAATAGGAGGGCTTCATTTGAAGATTTTGAGAGCTGGGGTTTTTTTTCCAACTACAACTTCCCCATCAATACAGCCTCTTCCTACCTTCAATCAAATTTAACCTGATGGGCAGAACGGGGTCTGCACTCTTTAATCTAAGCGCATTTCTGAGCACAATGTTCACCCAAGGTGGAACATCATGATAATCTCTTGCCACTTCAGGGAATCTCATTCTTAGAAGGGACCTCAGAAACCATTAAGTCCAATTAGAGCCTGAACAACAGTTCATACAGACTACGTTCTGCAACACGCTCAACAAGCGGTCGCCCAGCCTCTCCATCGAGATCTCTGATGAGTAAGAACCCAGTGAAAAAAGCACTGGTTTTGAAGTCAAAGGACCTGGGATCAAATCCAGCCTCTGTCATTTATTTACTGCGTGACCTTGAGTAAGTCACTTATCCTCCCCGTTTGCAATGTGAGGAGGGTTGGAATACATGACCCCTGAGATACCTTCTAGCTGTAGATCTGACTCTACAACCTCCCATTATTCTACTATGAGGTTGCTCTAAGTATTGGGAAATTTCCTTTTGATTGAATAAAAATCCTCCCTTCTCCCATTTCTACCCAATTTCAGATCTCCGCAGCCAAGTAAAATGAGTCTAATTCCTCTTTCAGGAATTAATTATCTAGCAGGTTCCCCTCCTCCAAACTTTTTCTTCTTCAGGCTAAACATTCCCAGTTCTTTCCACCAATCCACCAATCTGCACATGTTACGTAGTCCCCCGCTCCATCTCCATCCTGGCTGCTCTTCCTCATCCACCCTAGTCTGTAAATAATGGCCTTCCCAAATGCAGTGCCCAGAAAGGATCAAAGTACTCTGGATATATCGTCACTAGAACCAAGGACACCAGGGCTAGCACCGACTTCAGAGGGAAAGTCTGCCTCTCCTAATTCAGCCTGAAAACACACATGGAGGCTACATTGTCAGATGGAAAAGGAATGGGTTCATAGCTCTTTTTTAATTCCTGTACCCCAAGGCATGACCCCAAACCAAAGTCCAAGAAGAAAGTGTCTCTCCTTGCCTCTTCCAAAGTCACAATCTTATCCTGTTAGCCCTGAAAGGAGAAAGGAGTAGGGGAGGGAATGGAATTAATCATATACAGTGGTACAATGACTATCTCCAGAAAAAGATAATTTATTTTTAAAAACTGCCTTGGTCATATGCATAGAAAGTAAGGGCTCTAACTCTCCTCCCAAGTCCCTGGAAGCTTTTAACAGAAAACCTTTCTTAAACTAGGCTAGCTTTTCTCCAGTTGATCCTCTAAACACTGCTGGCAATTTTTCCCCCAATGCCTCTAACATATTTTCACTTAGCACCCGCTTGATGTATAAGATCTGACAGCCAGGCAGTTATAGGCCACCTGCATCACTGTCGCCATGACAACAGTGAAAGACAATCCACGATCCCATGCCCTGGTCACACGTTTCAATACAGCTTATCTGTCCAAAGCCACTGAGTCTAATGGAAGAGAGTAATTACAATCTTCCACTCATTGTCAAAATTCTCACCATATAATGCTCTTCAAAATTATTTTATTCCTCTCACATGGCTGCTTTGAGAAAACTAAAAGAAACCATATGTGGAAAGGAGTGAGGTGTGGAGCGGGGAGAGGTTGATGAGAGGAGGGGGCAGAAAGAAGAACTGTCACTGGTATAAAAATGTAGCAGAGTGTGAGTAAACTGTTCCTTTGCAGTATTAAAGGACTAATCAGAAGCTGAGGAATGTACCAAACAGGGAGAGGGATAAATAAAAATCTCTCACTTAGTGAGCATCACTCTAGGTTCTTCCAGCTTTGGGTGGAGAAAAGAACTGAGCTCATTCTCTCTATGTCCACTGATTCCAAGAGCACTCCCTACCATCACCCTTCCCCCACTCCCTCATCTCTCTGCCCCTCCCCAGGTGACAATCTTCCCATGAAAAATTATCACAAGCAATACTGCATGTGGCTGTCCCTGCCACATTAAACAGCATGCCAGTTCAAACCAAACGAGATGATCATCAGGAATTAATGAATTCTGGTGACAGGCAGACATTCCCACAGTCCCCGCTTCAAACACTCCTCCTCAACCTGTATGCCTCAATATTTGGATCATAAGAAGCAATGCCAACCAGCTGGTTGTCCTATGCTTGGAAGTCAGGACCTCTCATCATTTTCCCTTGAGAAACCCCCATGGCACACAATTCTGGAAGAGTAAATCTCATATCAGAAAAGGTTTTCGTGAAAAAAGTTTCTGAGGAAAAATACGGCCTGAGCTAATGAGATTAAAAGGGAGAGTGAGAAGTTTTGTTGACTCTAAAAGGGAGCTCCTAAGAGCCATAGGGGCCTGGGGAGAATCTAGAAAATAATCCCAGACCTATCAATTGATTTCCTCTTAATGGCAACTCCATAGCCCAAAAGAGTCCAGAGTCTGAGTTCCACCGAAAAAACACTATGCAAGTCCCAAGAAGAAATCTATGCCTTGCAACTGATGCATAAAACAATCCTAATGAAGAAAATCAATTTTACCCCTCTGGGCTCTCTGATCTCAAAATGGACCCCCTAGGATCATAAGATCATAGATTTAGAGCTGGAAGAGATCTCAGAAGTCATGTAGTCAAACCTCATTTTACATGAGGAATTCGAGAACAAAGAGGTGTGACTTGCCAAAGGTGGGAAAGCAACCATTCATTTATTCATGTGTTTATTAAGTTCCTTTTATGGAATCATGGAATCTCTGAATTGCAAAGGATCTCAGAAACCATCTAGCCCAAACTATACCTAATCTAGAATCTTCCCTTACCATATCCCCAATAAGGTCATCACTGCCTTAAGACCCTACGAGAGATTTACATGAACTGATGCTGAGTGAAGTGAGCAGAACCAGGAAAACATTGATAGACTCAGCTCTTCTTAGCAATGCAATGATCTAAGACAATTACAAAAGACTCATGTTGGAAAATGCTATCCACATCCAGAGAAAGAATTATGGAGTCTGAATACAGATCAAAGCATACCACTACCTCTTTTTTTCCTTTCTTGTGTTTTTCCCTTTTGTTCTGATTCTTCTTTCACAACATGACTAATGTGGAAATATGTTTAATATGATTGCACATGTATAGCCTATATCAGATTGCTTGTGTTTTGGGGAGGGGGGAGGAGAAGAAGAAAGGGAGAAAAAAAATTGGGAACTCAAAATCTTAGAAAAGTGAATGTTGAAAAATAAAATAAAAAGAGAGAGAAAGAAAAAAGACCTTATGGGGGAATGTAAAGATGAATATGAAAATCCTGGACCCCTGTCTCTGATGCATGACTTGAAAAAAATGCAACATGACAAAAAAGAAAATCTTATGCTGAAATTGATACGCAAAGTATTTTGCTTACTGCTAAGTACAATTCAGATGATGAAACATTTATCAAGCTAAAGTCAAGACATTATGAATGTAGAATACAAGCTCCCTGAAGGCAGGAATTATTTCATTTTTGTCTCTCTCCCCATTGCCCGGTAAGATGCCTGGTGCCTCGTAGATACTTTTTAAATGCTTGTTGAGTTGAATGAATTTTATAGGATCATGAACTTTGAGGTATAAAGGATCTTCATGGTCATCCAGTCCACCCCCTATACCTGTATCTCAGATGCAGAAACTGAGGCTGTGTAAGTGATTTGCCCAACATTATTATGTAGGTAGTAAGTGGTCATCAGGATTTGAACCCGGTTCCTTTGATTGCAGGGCCAGCACTCTTTCCATTGTACCATGCTATTCCATATATCTTACATTGAATGATTGGTATTTCATGATTCACAATGCTGCAAGTCCCGAAAGTCATCCACAAACCTCGTTAATGTAATCAATGGCCAGCGCTCAAGCCCTCCGCTTCTCTATCATCTCTCACCTGACCATTTTTGGCCACTGCTTTGCTCATCAGCACCTCCTGAGACTGGGCAGAGAGCACAATGGATGATGAGGATTAGGCTGTTTTTCCCCAAGAATTCTTTTTAAGGAGTCATCCAAACAGAGTTTCATAAGCACACAGCATCTCTGGAAGTTTTCAAATAAGTGGAAGTTAAGCTTTCATAGACAAACCACTTCCTTGCATTACGAATCTACTTCAATCAATTCTGCTCATTGTTGAGTTGTGAGGTTTTTGTTTTTTGTATTTTTTTTTGTTTCCTTGGAATCATTTGTAAATTTCATAGGATTTAGAGTTAAAAGGGTCCTTTGGATCATTCAGTGCAATTCCCTCTAGATTTTTCTTACTTATTCTTGTGATTTTCCCTACCTGATAATAGTGTCGGGATCTAAGTCTTTGTTTTTATTCTATTTCTTTCATCTAAAGATCTTAATAAAATAGGGCCAGGAGCCTCAAATAAGAAGTTCCCATTCGCAGGGGAATCCCCCAAGTTCAGCCAAGAGAAAAGAATCCTATAAAGCTAAGACTTACCAAGTCAACTTTGTAAATACCTCTCTCAATTCAATTCAACATGTATGTATCTACTTATTGAGCACCTACTGTACTTAAGGTCCATGTGAACTCTTGTGCATGGCAGCAGGTGACCTAAATAGAGAGCTGGCCTGGGAGTCAGGAAGATGTAGTTCAAGTGTTGCCTCTAACACATACTGGGTGAGTAACCTCAAGTAAAATCACTTAATCCATCCAATGTCCCAGAGCAGCATTCTAAGACTCTAGGTTACAAATGAGTTGTCGATTTAAGAACCTAAGTTACAAATGAGTTGCTGATCTAAACTGCAGATGAAGCTTCCATGCCAGCAATCTCCCATACTGGTGAAATCACAGATAGGGACCAAAAGAAAAACAAAAGAAAAAAAATTGCAGAGAACTGCCCTGGGTTTACCAAGACAAAAAAGAAAGATCAAGACTCAAAGCTGACTTCAGGGAGCTTATATTCTACTGCCTGTCCTAAACTAAGCCCTGGGGGGCATTCAAATGTGTTTTTAGTAACCTGAATTGGGATCAACCTGCCCCACTTCAGGTACGACATCTGAGTCAACAAACATTTATTAAATTTAGAAGAAAGAGGAAAGACCAATTTGGACAACTCTAACACATGATAATTCAAGCTATACTGAGGCAGCCAAAATGCTCCAAAGGAACTGGGAGGGTGAAGCAGGAGCTGAAAAACTTTATATAAAGAATGGGGGGGGGGGGTGCAGCCCAAAGAGCAGGTTAACGGCTATTCTGCAGACTTTATCTTGAAATTGCCGGAAAGTTGCCTTAAAGATGCCGATTTTCAAAGCATCTGGTCACAGGCTTAAAAAATTAAAAAATGGCAGCAGAGAACTAGAGCTATCTTAGGTAAAACATTTCAGTCTCTCCTCTCTGTCCAATTCAGGCTGGCCATTCCAGCATGAGGCACGGTCAATGAATGCTCCTCTCTACTGTCCCATTAGGATTTCACAAGGTAGGGAAGTCCAATTTGATGGGGAAAAAAGGAAGCTATGGTATTAGCACACCCTTGGGTATGGCACAAGGATCAGAGCATTGGGCCTGGAGTCAAAAAGACCTGTATTCAAATCTGGCCTCAGATGCTTACTAGCTATGTGAACCTGAGCAAGTCACTAATCCCTGTCTCAGTTTCCTCATTTGTACAGAACGGATAATAAAAGCACCCACCTCATGGGGGTTGTTGTGAGGTTCAAATGAAATATTTGTTAAGTGTTCTGCAAACCTCAAAGTGATAAGTAAATGCTAGTTATTATCATTATGAGCACTTATAGTATCATACCACCTCTCTGACACGAGTCAGAGAGTCATAATCCCTCACTACTCTAGCCAATTCTTTAAAACTATAAAATTTCAGAGAAGGTGCCAGCCTGCATTGGTAGAGGGCATTTCCTCACCTGGGAATCCTTATACTAATAAACTCCTAGGTCTGTTCCCTATCTCTGTCCCTCTCCCTCTTTGGTGTGATGATCTGCCTGAGTCCATGACCCCATGTATACATGAAGATCACTAGCTTGCTGCCAGACTTCCCCAATAACATTCTCTAGCCTCCCAGGACTTCCACTATTGCAAAGTGGCTCTAGACTCCTTTGATGCTGTGCTCCACTCACCTGCTGACCCTCCCTAATGCTGGCTTTCCTACTGCCCTGACCTCCTTGTTGCTGGGACTATCTCTATCTCATGGTTGTCTATCCTGGCCTGCCACACTGTTAGAACCCCAATTCCAAGACTAGATTTCCTTTAACTTAAGCCCTGAACGTTGAACCGAAGCTTTCCTATTATTGCTACTGTCTACTCTGAGTATATATCCACGTCAATCCTTCTAGTTTGTTTTTCTGTGTAGCCACATCCCCTACTCACTGCTGCTTTTAATAGGGTGACGTCCTACCATCAAAAGGGATGTCTTTGTTCATGCACTGCACAGCATAATCATAACTGATGCTTATATAGAACTTTACACATTTCATCTCATTTGAGACTCATGACAAATCTGTGATTTCAGTACTGCAGTTATTTTTATTCTCATTTTATGGATAAAGAAAGTGAGGCTCAAAGAGGTAATACTAGGTCATGATCACAAGCTAGTACACACCTGAAGTGGGATCTGAACTTGCCTTCTTCTGTCCAAGTCTCATATTCTATCAATCAGCACAATGCCACCCTACCCTCCTATAACTAAACCTGGTATTCAAATCCTTGTATTAGGCAACAGTCAATCAATGAGCATTTATTAAGTGCATACTGTGTGCCAGGCACTAGGTTCAGTTTCCCAGGCAACAGCAAAAAGAATATCTATGGAGCTGAAGGAGAGACACTTCTCCATCTGGAGTCAGGGCCAGGGTTCTAAATGGCCTGGCATGAAAGTTGGCATCCTATTTCTCCCAGTCTTAGACTTTGCTTACACCACCATCTACCATCCCTCCTAAACTCAGGAGGACAGCAAGGCAGGGAAACTGAAGAGGACCCCCTCCCACCCTCATACATGCAGTGGGGCTGACATTTGACTTCTAGGACTAATGTGTCAGCCTGGACTGAAGAGAAGTGAGCAAGAAGACAAAAGGATCTGAATCTTCGGTAGTACCCGTCACGGTGCTACATACCAGAAGTCCCTGCTGCTCAGGATGCTGAGACTGGTGAATTACCTGGGTTAGGGAATTCCGAGCTGCAGTGTGCTAGGAGACTGGGTGCCCACAATAAGTGGGGCACCAATACCTCCCAGAGTTGAAAATCAGCTGAGGTAACATTTTGTAAAGTTAGTAACATGGTGCCTGGCATGCTTAATAAATGCTTATTTCCTTCCTTGCTTCCCTTCCTCTCTTTCTTTTCCATTATTCCTTCCTGTCTTCCTCTCCCATCTTCCTGCTTTCCTTCTTTCCTTCCTGCCTTCCAATATGGTAAGAACCTGGAAGGAGGAGCCACCAGCCCAGGTGGGAAAAATAGGGTAGGTTAAAGCTCCTGGGCTGATTAGTTTTGGAACCAAGCCTGAGAGCGGTCTCTGTACTTCTAGTCTAAATGACACAGAGAGTGCAGGTCTCCATAAAAAAAAAAACAAAAAAAAAAACCAAAAAAACGAAAACTGAAAAGACTCCTTGGCTGTCAGCAGAGAGAATCAGGTCCTCCTCAGAGTCACCAGAGGCATCATTGGGGAACAGACGAGGCAGTAGGAAGCGAACCCTCTTCCTGTGTTAATTCTTACGAATGATACATAGCAGCTCACACAGCTGGCTGGTAAGAAAGCTGCCTGGAAACTAGCTTCTTGTACTCTTTTGATGTGCAATTTCATCTAAGTGCTTTATAAATAAGTAGCAGCAACTTCCCTGGAAAGCAGAAAGATAGGAATTCTGCAGAAAAGGAAAACGAGGCACTGAGCAGAGAACAACTTTTCAAATGACCTCAAAGCTAGGATTAATAACATGTGACTCAGGATGTACTCGGGTTCCCTGAGCCTCTTCAACACAGTTGAGGCTGGTGAAGAAGGTCCTCCTGTTCAGAGATCCCAAGCACCTAGAGACTGGCCTAGTACCTCCTCAACCTCAATCCAAATGGAGAGCAGCAGAGAGGAAGAGCCCTACCCACCCAAGGTTTCCCTGCCTCCAGCCTCTCCAGCCATCCTCCACTCAGTGGCTCTTCCTAAAAGATCCCACAAAGGGATCTTCCTAAAGCACCGGTGTCACCATGTCACCCTTCTGCTCAATAAATTGCTGTGGCTCCCTATTACCTCTAGGATCCAATATAAGATCCTCTCTTTGATTTTTTAAGGATTTTAAAATCCTCTGTTTAATTAAAAAAAATTTTTTTTTGTTACAACCTGGTCCCTTCCTACCTTTCCAATCTTATTTTTTAACTCCCTTCAAAGAGTCCTCTACGATTTGGTTATATGGGCCTTCTTGCTACTAGTATAATGGCTAATGTGTTGGACTTGAAATGAGGAAGACCTGAATTCAAGCCCTGCCTCAGACACTTATTAGCTTTCTAGTCCTAGGCAAGTCATTTAACTTTTGCCTCAATTTCCTCATCTTTAAAATGGGAATAATAGTAGCACCTACCTTACAGCAGTGTTTTCAGACTTAAATTAAATAATATTTGTAAATATTAAAGCACTGAGTAAATGCTAGCTATAATTATTATTATTAATTCTTTTCACACAACACTCCTGATACTACACTTTTCCACTGGCTGTACCCCATGCCTAGAATGCCCTTCCTCCTGCCTCCCTTCAAGATAGTCTGCTCAAATCCCACCTCCTGCAACAGGTCCCACTCAGGGGCAGCTAGGTGGCATAGTAGATAGAGCACAGACCCTGGAGTCAGGAGGACCTGAGTTCAAATCCGATCTCAGAGACTCAACACACTTACTAGCTATGTGACCCTCTGCAAGTCACTTAACCCTATTACCTAGTCAAAAAAAAAAAAAGAAGAAGAAAAGAAGCTCTTCCTAGTCCCTTCCACTGGTAGAACCTTCCTTCTGAGATTACATCCCACACCATATGTATTTTGTCTGTACTTAACAGTTTAGCTATTGTCTCCATTAACAGAATGTGAGTTTCTTGAGGGCAGGGACCATGATTTTGCCTCTCTTTGTATCTCCAAAGCTTAGAACAATGCCTGGAACATAACAGATGTTTTCTAAATGCTTGTTGACTGACTGATTCCCACCCTTCCAATTCCAGGTAGTAGAAATGTTGTTGTCTTTTGTCCTTTGTTCTTGAAGAGGATCGTGACATTGGAAATAGAATAACCTACCAGAAATACAGAAGCAAGGGCCTCTACAAAGCAGCAGATGAACAGAGGTAAACGGAAGGGAATCCCAGGAGAAACACATTTGTAGGAGGCAATGGAAGCCTCATGGACCATCTATATCGGCAGTCCTAACCCACCACTCCTCCCTCCATCCTCAACACTAATCTCCTCTGCTTGCATCCAAGTTTGGATCTTCCACGATGGACTCGCATTTATTAAGTGCCTAATATGTGCAACTGTGCTGTGCTAGGAGCCAGAGGTACAAAGACAAAAGGAAAAGCAGTTCCTGTCTTCCAAGAGCTTTTACTCTCCTGGGAGGTCAAGCAAGGTGGTAGATCCTGGCTCTAAAGTCAAAGAAAGATGCTGAAGCAATGCCATAAATCTTAGCCTCCATCTTGAGAGAACTTTAATAAGTTTTTTGATGTTATTCTTTGTTTCCATTTAATGTTTGAGAAGTAGCAAGCTACACCTTTTTTCTTCAGCTGGAGTAGAGGTTTAAACCTAATCAAAATGGTGACTGTGTTACTACATCCATATGCTACCTATGAGTTCAATTTGGGACACGTAATTACTCAGTCATAGGCAGCCATAATGTTCAACATACAGCATGCAAACCCATTTCATATTTAGGCTCCCAAATAAAACATTTCTTCCTTCTTCCTCCTACATCCTTTTCCTCCACATGCTCCCAAATCATCCTGCAAATAATATAGATGTATTTTTTCCCACCCACTGTGTCTTTGCTTATAGGATAAAACACAAAAACTTCAGGCTGTTATTTAAAACCCTTCACAATCGAGCTCTAACCTACCTTTTCTGACTTATTTTACACAATCTCCTTCTACACCCCTGGCCTTCTAGCCAAAATGGTCTACCAGCTCTTCCCCAAATTCTCAATCCCTGTGCTCTTCTGTGCCTATGTGCAGTGGTCCTCATGGTTGTAATGCACTATCTCCTTTTCTTTATCTCTTAGAATCCTCAGCTTCCTAAAAGTGCCACCTCATGTGACTGTGCTAATCCTCCCCCAGTTGGTGTTCTCTTGGCTGAAATTACTTTGTATTTGTTTATTTGCACATACTGTATCATGTCCCTGAAATGTTGCAGAGAAGATATCATTTTGAGGTCAGTATCTCCTTACACAGTGCTTTGCATATAGAAGGTACTTAATAAATGTTTGTTGAATTGCATTTAATTTTTAATACAAGAGAAAGCTTTAAGTTGCTTTAATAGAAGGGAGAAAGTTTTAAGTTGCTTAAAAGTAAGCATGAATTGCTGCTAAGTTTCTTAACAAAGTTATAACTTTGGGCAGGGTTATATAACTATATAACTTGGGCAGGGTAACTAGAACTTTGCCTCAGGGTACCAACATTTGTGGGATACACTTCCTCCCATACAGCAGTCCTCCAGCCCATTGTCCCAGTGTGTCGAAGTCCTGCACAAACCTCCTGCATCCACAATGCTATCCAGCCAATCTCTCACTTGACCCTGGACAACCACTCCAAAGAGTCCAATAACCATAGTTCACCTATTCTCCCAAGATCCATCACCACTGTGAATCTTTCTTGCTGCCTTCCCAAGAGGATGGACCTTCTAGGGTATGATTCACCTCTCTCTGAGAACAAATGCACTGCACCAATGTAGACAGTCTATCTCATCTCAGCCTTCACTCCAAATTCTGGCACTTCTAGTTAATAGCTCTGCTTCTAAGGACAGCAACCAAATAAAGAAAAAGACTCCAACTCATATACCAAGAAGCCTCATGTTGAAGCAATGCCTCATGATGTTGATGGAAATATGGTAAATATTTGCCTTATATAAATGTATAAAATAATTTGTAATTGCTTTTCACTTCATTACCTTTTCTACTGAATGATTTTTGTTCCACATAGCCTTCCACACGAGTTAGAGCTACTTTTGAGTTATTTATAACCCTAAACAATCATAAATTTCATTTAAAAAGTCTTATGGTTTCTTCTTCTTTCTGTAACTCAAAAACTCTCATTTAACCCATATGCTCCCACTATAAATTCTTACTTTTAAGCAACAACCATGTGTAGATATTCTTAGCGCCAAAGAATTTTTTTTTAGAAAATCATCACCAAATAAAATAAGAGAAGTAAAAATCCAAAGATAAATGTCATATAGTTTCAACTTTGTTATGTTCAGCATGGACACACAACAGAATAAGTATATGTGATCAGTAATAAAAGTTGATAAGGGCAAAATTCCAATCTCAGCATCAGACTGGCCAGTGAAACAACCCTTTAACAACGCCCTAGGATTTTGTTGGGATGTAGACGTAATTAAAATACTGATGAGCTGCTCCAAAAGTATAGGCACACATTTCTTGATGAGCCTGCAATCATGAAACCACTAATAAGGATCCATTCATAATGGCTCAAATTATATAAATGGACAATTTCCAAAAGAGGAAATACAAATTATTAATAACGATGAAAAATGTTCAGCTTCACAAAAAAGCAGAGAGATGCAAATTAAAACCTCTATGAAGTGCTACTTCATACCCATCACAATGGCAAAAATAATTAAAAGTTACAAACCTCAGGGCTTCATGGGATTATAGAGAAAAATGTATACTTGTACATTGCTAATGGAATTGTAAACTTGCAGAATCCTCTTGGAGAGCAATCTGGCAGTGTAGTACACCATAAAAGTTACAAAAATAATACTACTATTTAACACATTAAGTCTATTATTGAGAATATGTCTTGAAAGATGGTGCTAGGGTGCAAGGCAGATAGAGCCTTAGGTTTGAAGTCAGGGAGAACTCAGCCTATCTTAGACACTTCCTACCAGTGGGAGCCCCAGTAAGCAACTGAACATCTCACAGCCTCAGTTTCTTTATCTGTAAAATGACAGGATGGACTTGATGGCCTTCCAGTTCTAAATCTACAATTCTATAAGAAGTGTTATCGAAAACAACAAAAGAATTGTTATTTTCATAGCAGCATTACACGTAATTGCAAAAAGCAAACAAAAGAAGCAAAAAATGGAAGAAACCTAACATCCAACAGTAGGGGAATAGTTAAATAAATTGTGATATAATAACGCAATGGAAAACTATAATGCCTTTAAAACCAAAAACACAACGAATTCAACAAACTCTGGAAAGATCTTGATGAAATAACAGAAAGCAAAAAAAGCAAACTCAGAAGAGAATACAAACTATGCCCATATAATAAGATGAAAAATCAGTGAAAATGAATGGATAAAGAATCTTAATGAGGACCTGGCCAAAATGAATGAAAAGTTATCATATTAATTAATTTACATGTAAATAGTTATTGAGCAAGTTTACTTGACTATATAAATGCTCAATATGAATTTTAATGAAACACGTAATAATAAAAGGAATATACTCCTCCAATACTTCATAGCCATTTACCTAAATCAGAACGTGCCTCATTCATTTAATGTGTCTTCCTGAAAAGTTGTATATAAATTATAAATTTTTATATGATTTTTGCTTTGAACACACTAAGGAGAACTTGCTTTTCAGAGGACTGGAGTTGAATCCTTATGCAAAGTGAAGAATCTTTTTATAATGCAAATAATCACCTTTTCTGAGTTGGAATTGTAATAAGCACACATATGTAAAAATGCATAAAGCTACTGATAACACTATCACAGGTGTCAATTTAAACATAGAAAAGCTTTACCAACTCAGACAAATTGGGAGAGGTCCACAAAAATTAGTGAAAAGTATAAATTATTGGATTCCTTTTTTTAAAAATAGACTTTTATTATTTTCAAGGACATAATTGCACCTACCTAACAAAGTGTTGCTAAATAGAGGTCCTTCAGGGACCCTGCTTTAATGAATAGAAAAAATTATTTATAATTAGCATATTAATGGTTTCTCTGTGAAAGAGTTTCTCTAAGGTTTAAAACAGTTTGCTCTCTTAAGTAGATTTAATACCCCCCCTTGAAATCTTGTTTATGCTGTTAATTTACCTACTAAGTATTCTTTTTTATAATATAGTGCAAAGCTCTACACCCCCAGTCCCACTTCACACAAATTCCACATGAATGGACTCAAGTCAATCAAGTGATGTGATACATGCAAAATGTAGCAAATGAATAGTGAGAAGTCTCTAAAGGATTCTACATCATCAGGCAGAGTCAGTCAGGGACCTCCCTGGGACAGATGCGGGAAGGGGGGAAAAATAAAGAAGTGCTCCTAACTAAAGTGACCTCTCAGATGGTCCTGTGTAAGCTTCTGCTACCACAACTTCAACAGATGCTGATGGCAAGAGAATTACATGAAACATTCGAGGGCATTAAAAGTCACCAAAGAGCAAGTGCGCGTCTCTGATATTTCAACCTAAGAACCACAAAGCTGACAATGAATTAGAGAATAAAAAGTTCATCTAGACCAAACTTATCATTTTACAGAGAGAAGCCTGGTGTCTTCCCTGAGGGCACACGACTAGCCAGTGAGTGACAGAGTTGAAAATGGGACCCAGATCTCCTGAGCCTAAGTGTGATGGTCTTCCCTAACTGCCTGACTCCTAGTTCACTGCACTCTCCTCTGGGCCAATTTTTCTCTGAAATCAGCCATCAGGAGATGGTCACCCTGATCCTGACTCTCAATTCCACTGCTTCCAAAGCTGCCATATCCAGCCACCCCAGTCAGCTGTAACTTTCTTCAGATTAGAACAACAGAGCTGCTCAATACTTTACAGGACAGGAAGTGAATCACATTGTGCCCAACTGAAACCGCAGTAAGCATTCAGGGAACCTGAACACGGCTCGCCAAACTGAATGAGTAACCTTCTCGCAGAGGGTCACAGGATACGCCATGATGACAAACGGCTGGCACTTCACTTCACCTTCCAAAGCATAACCATCTCAGTCTTATGGGTATCCTTGGCATAGACTTTGGGCTACCAACAACATCTTCCAAAAGACTGAGTTCTTTTTGGAATATTCTCATCTAATTAAAGACTTGGTCTACTAGCCACAGTGTTCTTAACTTTTTTGTGTATCATGGGACCCTTTGGCAGTCTATTGGATTCTAAGGACCCTTTCTCAGAATAATATTTTAAATGCATAAATTTAATACAAAGGATTTAATATTTAAATAAAATTATACATAGGATTACAAAATAAAATACAATACAAAGAATTACAAAGCAACCAATTATTCTGAAATAGTTATTGAAATTTTCTTAAAATATTGACAAGTTCACAAACCCCAAGTTAAGAACCACTGGTCAAGCCTTTCCCATTTTATGACCCTTCCACGTTCAGTGGATGACATGCCAAAGCTTTATGAAGTCAGTCAGTCAACAAGCATTTATGATTCACTTATTACATGCCAGGTGCTATGTTAAGCGCTGGAGACACAACAAAAGGCAAAAACACTGTCCTTGCCCTCAAAACTGTACATACAACATAAAATACAGTGTAAATGGAAGATAATGTCAGAGGAAGGACATTGCTAAACTAGAGAGAATTCAGAGAGGGACAGCTAGGATGGTGAAATGCTTCCCATTCTTCAAGCAGGAGTCTCAGTTGAAGAACCAAGAGATGTTTCACCTGGCAAAGAGAAGACATGGTACTGGGGCCAGGATAGTTCTCATCAAGTATCTGACGTGTTGGGGGAAGAGTTATAAAAGGTTCGGATTTCTGTTTGTATACTGATGTGGGTCTGTGATTTTATCAGCTTAGTAGGCTTCCACTGAAGAAACTCCCTCCACCAACATACAACAACAACACTTTACGGTCTTAGAGAATTGCACAGAGCACTGAGAGGATAGGGCCCTAGTCCAGGGTCACACAGCTAGCCTGTGTCAAAGGCAGGACTTGAATCTATGTCTTCCTGACATTGGTTCGTTATATATATACTAAGCCACATTGCCACTCAGATAGAAGTTACACGAAAGGAACATTTTTGGTAGATGGAAGGAAATAGTTTCAATAACAATTAGAGCTCTCCACCAGTAGAACGTATTTGCCCGAGCAGTAATGAGTGACCTCCCCTTCCTAAAAGACTTCCAGGAATGGCTAGATAGTCACTTTGGAGGGATGTTGCAGAGGAAATTCCCATTCAGTCAAGGGCTGCACTAGAGGACCTCGGACGACTCTTTCCAGTGATTCTGGGATAGACTTGAACATTGTCATCTCCTTCTTAGCAAACTCTGAGCTCCCATTTCAGTGTCCTAATAGCTGATTTCTGTAGTCTTCCCTCTTATCTTTGGTGTTCTTATAATTTATGGTGTCTCAAGAGGAACAAAATGCATTCTGCCTCACTCACTGTGCTTAAACAAAAAAGGATTATGGTTTTCTTAAATACTCATCACCCACTGCTTAAGTGGAGAGAGACATAGGATTATGGACATTGAGAGATATAGGATTATAGATGGGACACCAAAAGCCACTGAACCCATCCCCTTCATTTCATACATGAGGAAACTGAGGCAGAAAGAGGTTAAGTAACTTGACCAAGGTCACACAAGTAGCAAGGAACAGAGAAAGAGTTTAAACTCAGGTTCTCTGATTCTGGACCCAATGTTTTTCCCACTTTACCTCTCAGTTGTTTAAAATTTGTTCCAAAGAGATCATTGCTATAATGCATGTACCCTTAGAGCTGCTGTCCACATGTCAGGGGGCTGGGAAGGAAGATAAAGAACAACGAGAACTACAGAAATGATGTCAAATCTGAACACATTTTTCTGCTTTTAATCATATAGTAAATATATGGTTATCAGAAAGGAGGGTTTTCAAAGCATTTTTTCTCTTAAGGAAGTATTCTAACTTAACCCATCAAAGCCAGGTATTCGAATTGTTTTTAAAAATACTTCATGGAAAAAATCCTCACTCCAAAACACAACCAATTCAAAAATCAAAAACACAAAGGAACTGAGCAGGGCCACTTTTAAGGTACCACCCTTCATAAAGTTAAAGGAAGCCCCTGATGGCCACATGGTTCTCTGAGCAGTATAGAGAGTAGAAGAGGTGAATTTTGTTCATATGTGTATGCGTATGTGTGTATATATATATGGCGTGTATGTATGTATGTGTGTGTGTGTGTGTGTGTGCGCGCGTGCTTTTTAAGACTCAAGGAGACCTACCAATGTTGACACACACAAAATCCCTCTGACAGCAAGAAAGAATATATCGACTTCATCAAAAACATCAGACAGTGAATGTCATGGAGAACAGAGCCAGTATTTCTTCAGAGCCCGGAATGGGACAATCATCACAAAAGATTTTCTCTCTAACATCAACGACTCTGGTCAAGTCAAAATAGTTGAGATTTTTTCCTACTGTGTTCAGCTTTTAAAGAAAGACCATGTAACTTGTGTTAACACACAAAAGGCAGACAGTACAGACTGGAGTGGGGGATGGGAGGTTGAAATGCTGTGCCCTTAACATATCTGCCAGCCACCACATACCCCAGGGTACAGCTGTGGTGCCTCTATAGTCCAGTTTGGAGCTATTAAAAACTTGTTTTCTAACAAGAGATTTTTGAAAGGCCCTAAAGCTCTTGTCTAGGACTATTCAATATGAACATGACTGATTACTGACAGAGACATTTAGAGAGGCAAGGGTGGAGTAAAGAGCTAGTAATCCTTTTGGAGAAGCAAAAGAGATAATGTTTCTGTAATTTCTTCTGATGTCAATACTTAATCATGCCACTCATCCTGAACATCCCGCAAAATTGATATTTTTTAGAGAGTGGAATGGCCCCTGAGGTCCTTAAGTGCAAATGGAAGCCACTTATATTCAAAATCTTTTTGTTGACCAAATTCTCCAATGAGGACCCTTAACAGAAAGTGGTAGAAAGGTAACTGGTCTGAGTCCGGGCATATTCTAGGTGGTATCATCCAAAGAAAACATTTAAAATTCAAAAAATAAAAATCTCTTTGAGGAACAGTCCTCAAAAATAAACACAAGATTGGCAGGGGAGGAGGGTCTCATGAGAGCAGGACACAGTTCCAGGCAAACTCAGGATGGCCTCTCAATCTAAAAGGTTGGCAGGGATGGAGAGGGGGGAAGCCCTTTCTCTGATTTCAGGTTATTTAAGGTGAACCTCTCTCTGTAGGTGGCTTGGATGCAGTTCCACAAGTCACACTACTGAAGTCAACCTCAAGGTCATCTTTTACCTTACCCTCTAACCCCACCAATAGAGAGCCTGCCCATACCCAGTACACACACAGTTCTCACACAGATTTCTTTCTGAGAACAATTTCAAAAAGACCTAACTACAAAAAGTAACCCTTTCACAAGACCTACTTTGGGGGAGCTACAACAGAACCACATAGCCCCTCATTTCTATAAGGGTTGGGTCCCTTTTTCTAGTAGCAAAAGCAGTTCAACTGAGTTGAGAGGCAATGTTTTTTTAAAAAAAGATAGATACCTGAAGCCAGTCTAACTATGGCATTTAAAGCCATCTCTAAACTGGCTCCAACCTATCTATAAAATGAGTGAATAGGACCAGCTGACCTTAGGGACCCCTCTGGCTCTAAAGTGAAATCTACCTTTTAGCTATCAATCCAGCATTTCCAGACATATTCCCCATTCGTCCTCATTCCCACACTCTATCTTCAGCCAAACTGGCCTGTTAGCTCTTTGGCCTTTGCAGCTCCATACCTTTACAATGGTAGTTAATGCTCTCTCCCTTCCCCATCCATGATATTCCATCTGCTGTCCCCATTCCAAGTTGCTCCTCACGTCTAGGATGTTCTCCTTCCTCACCTCTATCTCTTAAAATCTGTAGCTTTCTTCAAGGTAAAGTTGAGATGAAAATTCCTATGTGAACCCTTCCTTGATTCCTGCCACTACCCCATTAGTACTTTCCTCCTCCTCCAATTATCCTGCTTTCATTTGCCTGTGTATGTGTTATATAATCCTGCTCCAGGAGAAGGTAAACTCTTGAGGGAAGGGACTTATTGTTAGCCTGTATTCCTAACACCTACCATAGTTCCTTGCCACATGGTAGGCAACTCCTCAAATGTTTGCTGAATTGGACTGAATTTTTAAGAGGGGAGGAGGCTTACAATGGACACAACTCCTAAATTTCATTCATCACTGTAATAAAAAAAAAAAAAACAACCCTAAACTCATGTACCACCAGGATGTAAAATTCCTTTGTCCTAGAAATACAAAGCCTTATACTGGAGCAATGCATTCTTGATCGTGTTAGCAGCTCAAATTCGTCAGCTTCTTGAGGGAAGGGATTTTTATCTTCATGTTTTTAATCCCTGCATCTAGTACAGGGTCTTGTACAGAGTAAAGGCTTAATACTGTGTAATATTAATGACCAATCTTGGGTAGAAAATAAGGAAATGTACCCTATCCCCTTATCCACCCTTCTTTCCTGGGTGATGAGAGGGAGGGAACAAGAATATTGTATACATTGTCAGATTTGCTGCATCTTTTGATTTTGTTTGACTGGTTTTCTTTGCTTTAGTCATAATGGCCTTTGCTGTTCCTTACTGATATTCCATCTCCCAGTCTCCATGCCTGTAACTGTCCTCCCTCCTTACCTCTACCTCTTAGAATTGCTGGCTTTTTTCATGACTCAGTTGTGCAGGAGAGCACAGTCTTTGCCTCCCTCTCCCCCTCCAGCTGCTAAAGCCTTCCCCTCTAGGTCTTCCCTCCTATCTGCTATAAATATAGTTTGTATGTACCTATTTGTTTACATGTTGTCTCTTCTATTAGAATATAAGCTTCTAGAGGGCAGGAACTGCTTTTGGCTTTTCTTGTTTTTCCACAGTTCTTGGCACAGTGCCTGGTACAAAGTAAATGTCTGCTATTTAATTTGGATGAGGGGGGTAATCTGAAAATTACTGTTATGTAAACAAAAAGGACCAAAAGATTTTAATTTTTTTAAGCCAATGATTAGCCTTCTCCAGGAGATAAACCCATTTAACTCAACAACTGGAAAACCTTCTTACAGATCCTATGGTCCTCCTTTCCTTCCCCTAGACTCACAGTTCCTTTGGGAGTTTAAACTCTTTATAAAGATGGTAATAGCTAAAGTCGAACTTTCTGCTTGGCTAGGTTTGTCCACTTGAAGACGGAAAGAATTCTGTGGCCCAGCATTTCTCACCTTCTCCAAATCCTAGACCAAACAGGTGCTTCAGAGAGGCAAATTAATAATTACGATGACTTGAAAAAGGCTTACAAATCCCATTTAGGTTTGTCTCCTCATCTTAAAAGTGAACTCAAGTGAGACGCCTACCACGCAGATCCAAGAGCCTCTCCTAATGAGTAATGAACAGTTTTAAATTACAGGCTGCTACTGATAGTTCACACACACAAACCCCACATCCAAGTGAGATGAAGGCTTATAAAAGTAGTTATTAACAGAAGATAAATCAACAAAACCTTTGGAGAAGCTGATATCATCCGTATTCTTCTGCTCCCCTGTTGATACAAGGAACTACGGCGCACATACTTTCAAGGCCATCCTTCCCCTCATGGATGAGCACTGGCCCTATGGCAACTCACAGTGGGACAGGCTCTTATCTATGTATATACCACAAGCCACAGGAGACATTGACTCTGTCCCTGGGTTCATAGGTGACCTCCACTCACGAAAAATCTGTGATTGGGAATTTAGAGTCTTTGCCGTTTATACAAAAAAGTCCCCATGATATACTGAAATGCCCACTAGATAGTGATTTATGGGATGGGAATACTGAACTGACTGGTTTCAAATCCCACCTCTGACAGTTACTAGCTGTGTGACCCTGGGCAAGTCACTTCACTTTAGTTTCCTAATTGGCTAAATGGACAGAATAACAGTTGTGACACTATCTCACAAGATTGTCGTGAGGCTCAAATAAGATCATGTATGTAAATTATTTTGCAAGTTTTAAAGTGCTATATAAATGCCCATTTTTATAATGCTGGAAAACCCTTTAGAGCTCATCTAGTCCAATATCTCCCTTTTATATAAGAGGAAACTGAACCTCTGATAAGATAAGTGAATGGTCCGAGGTCATACATGTTGGAGTTGGCAAAGTCAGGATCTGAACCCAGGTAATCTAACTCCAAACCCCATACTATTGCCACTATACCACTCTGCCTGGAGGTGGGTTTCCTCATCTGGCAAGGGAGGGCTATTTACTTCAAAGAGTTGTCATTGTAAGGATCAAAAGAGACAACATATGTGAAAAGATATTTTTATAGTAAAACACCAGTGTCTCTGTCACAATCTTTACCCTGTTCAAAGATTCAAGTTTTGAATTTATCACTACAGCTTATGTTAATGGCTATTCCTTCAAAATTTCTAAGAGTTTCTATATTCAAATACAATGATATGCAAAAGAAAAACTATCTGGAAGTATAATGGACTACACTCTTCCAGGGATTCTGCTCCTGAAAGGAATATCTTTAATTCTGTGAGGAGTTTTTCTTGTACGTTCTAATTATGGTTTCCAAATTGGTCCAAATATAGCCCATATATTTTCCATAAAACTGGCTTGTATAGAAATTTGAGTGTGACTTGGGGAGGGGGGAGAGGGTAGAAATAGAAGAGGGTGATAGACCTGTGTTTTCCCTGAGTAAAGAATTCCCAATGTGGAAACTCCCTCTACCGATAAAGATTGGCAAATAATCTGAAACTTCAAGTCTTAGGAGTTGGCCCCAGGGCACTGAGAGGTTGAGTGACTTACCCAAGGTATGCCAATTAACATGGGTCAGAAGCAACACCTGAACCCACACACACCTTCCTGACTCCAAGGCTGGCTCTCAATCCACTCTGGCTCTGCCTCTGAAGGCGAAAGGGAGGATGTGGACACAGATCCAGCAATGCATCAGATTTTTCAGGTGTATACAACACACACACAATCACGCAGAATTTATATGGCATAGTGAAAGCTGGATTTGAAGTTAGGAAGACCTGAGGTTCAGCTCTACTGCAATCATTTACTGGTGTGCTCCTGAGCAGCCTATGTGTATAAACAGCACCTACCCCACAGTGCTGTTTGGGAGAATCCAAGGAGACGATATAATATGTGAAATGCTTCACAAACCTTACATCGTTATGTAAAAGTGAGATACACATACACACATGCAATTTTTTTTCAGAGAGATTTATTTTTTAGGATGTGGTCCACACCCAGGGGCAGGTTGAATTAACACCCATATGGTAAATGTCAAATCAACACAGATATCTCTTATAAATCATGATTCAGGATCATCAGTTCCCAATTTCTCATTACTTAGTGAGAAATCTTCTTTCTTGTTAAGAACTCTTAAGCACCCATTTTTATAAGCCACATTTCACATGCCCAAGGACACCATGGAAACAATCCAGGTGCAAATGTGTTGGGTTATAGATTACGGATTTTTTAAAATATGTCCGACACTTCAACATCACTATTTTGCATTCATCTTTTGCATTTCACACTACCTGATTCCTCTCCCACAGTCCAAATTTTATTTATTTACAGTCCATCAACTGGAATTTGATCTTTTTTTCCGTGTTTAAGGGAGGATCTCAGAGTTGGAAAGACTGTCAGAAGATAGCTAATCCAGCCTGTAATTTACCAAGAATCTCCCTCTATACCACACAGGACAAGTGGTCATACAAGCTCTGTCTGATGACCTCCAATGAGGGGGGATTCACTACCTCCCAAGGTAGCCCTTTCCATTTTGGACAATACCAATTCTTAGGAAATCTATTCCTTGAATCAAGCCTAATTCTTCCTGGTTTCAGCTCTTACTTATGGCTCCTAGTTCCACCCCAAGCACTAAGTAGATCCTTTTGGGAATAACAGTCCTTCAAATACTTAAATCTAGCTATCAAGTCTTCTCCCCTTTTTCCCAGCCCCCCAAGTCTTTTCTTCTCTAAACATCAGCAACTCCTTCATTTGAGTCTCATGTGACATGACCTTGAGGCCACTGTCATACTGGCTGCTCCCCTTCCACTATTCTCCAGCTTATCCACATTCTTATAATTTAATGCCTAAAATTGACCAAAATACTCAAGGTGGGGTCTGACTAGTACAGCAGTATTAACACCTCCCCAGTCCCGTGCTCTATGCCTTTTTTTTCTTTTAATGCCACCCAAAATTGCATTGGCTTTTGGAACCACTAGAAAACACTGTTAACTCATATCAAGCTCGTGGTTCACTAAAACCCCCAAATCTTTTGCAGATGAAAGACCATCCAGCTGCCTCTCCCCTCTCTATCGCACTTGTGAAGTCAACTTTTTTGGGTGGAGGGTAACCAAAGTATAAGTCTTCTACATTTATCCCTATTAAATTCCATCTAATTAGATTCAGTTCAATGTTTGAAACTGTCAAAACCTTTTTAGATACCAGCTTTATCATCCAATGTTAGTTATTCCCACAAGGTCCTCTCCCACTCTAAGATTAATAACAAAAATTGTAATAAATGACATTTATATGGGGTGTCCCAAAGGTGTTAGGGCAGTTAAAAGCTTAAAACTGCCCTAAGACTTTTGGGACATCCACACAGCACTCTGAGGATTTGCAAAGCTCTCTACATAGATTACTTCACTTGATCCTGACGAGGGCCCTGGGATCTTTACTACAAGTCTTATTATTTCCATTTTGGACTCTGAAAGGTTAAGTAATTTTGCCCAGAGTCACATAACTAACAAGTGTCAGAGGTTGCTTTAAAAAAGGTATGACATTAAAAAAAAAACTTAAAAAAAAACATCAAATGTTGTTCCTTGAAATGAGCAGTGTAGCATTTCAGAAAAATATGGTACAGATGGAAGAGAATTTCTTGCCTCTAAAGAAAACAACCTTTTTTATTGAGTTGGCAGGAGTCATGGTGAAGCCATTGTGGGAGAGTGCATTTCGAAGTATAATATGGAGGTCCATTAATGTAACTGACCATATTGTCATTTGCTGCTCTAAAGTGAGCAATTCCAAAACATGTGGCCATTTCTGGGCAGTCTGTGAGTCCCAACAAACTTGGGCCTCATTTCTGGGCATCACTGCATTCTTGTTACCATTATATGGTGGTCTCCAAAGCCAAGAAACCAACTATGTCTCACAGAAGGACCATGGTATGATGAATGGAACATTGGACTTGAGAGCACAAACATGGTTATAATAAATACATCATAGGGTTGTTGGGTGGTTCAACTGGGGTAACAGATGTAAAGCACTTTGCAAACTTGAAAGCTCTAGGCAACCATCAGTGATGATGATGGTGTTGATGATGTTGATGATGATGATGATGATGATGATGATGATGATGATGATGATGAAGAAGGTGGTGGTGGCAGTGGCTCTTACTATGACAAACATCTTATCAATGTTCCCATTCTACACCATAAACATCACCAAGGATCAGTTCTTCTAAGACTTCTCACTTCAGCATACAGAATTTAGCCCAGAAAGTGAAAAATCCCATAACTCAGTCTGAAGAGTCTAACTTATCCCTGAACCTCTATATGGTCATCCAAACTTGACTTGAAGACCTTTGGTGCTTGGGAACCCACTCTTTCCCAAGGTATCTCATTCCTCTTTAAGACATCATGCTAAGCTTTCTTTTCTCCATTACAAATATACCATGTTCTCTTCAACTGATGCTTACATGCAATGGCCTCCAATTCCTTTACCATCTGGGTCTCTTTCCCCTGGACACTGTGGATGCCTTTCCTAAAATGTGGCATCCCAAACTTAACAATAATGTATCAAATATGGGCTAAGACACAATCCAGCATGACGATCACTTCCTTCCTTCTAGACACTATGTCTCTATTAATACAAGATAAGATGCCTGTAGAATTTTTGACCACCATGACACACTGCTGACTCATGTTGTCTGTTAATATAACAAAGTTCCTAGTCTTGTTTCACATGAACTACTCTCTGTGTAATATGTTTTCTATATTTCTTAACCTATGTGCAAGAGTTTATGTTAATTCCCCATTAAATCTAAACTTAATAGATTCAGTTGATTTTTCTCCTGTTGAGATCTATTTTGGATCCTGATTTTGTCCACCAATGTATTTATTATCTTTCCTAGCTTCATATCATTTGGCAAATACTCCAATGTTTAACAATTGGTTCTCAGGGGGAAATGCGTACACAACATTTTTTAAAATTTAATCTGTATTAGTGAAATTTTCTTCATAACATTCTTAAGTCTAGACAATCAACAGAACAATGAACTAAGTCCCAATTTGTGATGTTCACCAATTTCTGAAGTGTAAATGCTCACACTGAAAATTTAACAATCGACCTGTATGAGCCAGAACGGGCTGGCTGTAGCACATCTCTGCCTATACTTAACATAAGACTAGACCCACAACATAACTGATTTTTAGAGCAAAACATTTCCACTTGTTCTTTTAACACTGGTAAATAGTTGTTCACATCTAGCTGCTGGTGATGATTATACCACCACATTGATTAAGATAAGGCATCATATCATGTAGATTTAAACTAGAAAAATTCCTCTTTTTCAATTTTATGTGCTTTATGCAGCCAATGTAGAAATTCAATATGGCCAATGGGCTATTTTCATTGCTGTCTCATTTTATTCAATTTGTGCTCTCTACATTATACACAAATCAATTTTAAAAATATATTTTAGAAGTACATAATAGCTTACTATCTGAACCTTCACATTAATTTTGTAAAGTGATGAATACTTTCATAATCTGAATAATCACTATTTATCACTAATCCCTAACACTAATTTATTTGTAAGCATGCATTTTGAAAGGTCACATTTTCCTAAAATAAGGCATAATAACATTTAATCTAAAATTTGGGTTTTTTCCTAATGGTAGGAGGAGAAAAAAATAAATATTACTTTTTTAATGCAAGTGAACGTCTTCAACTTATCTTCTTGCTCATGTCCTTCTCTTTATTTCTCCAGACCCAAGAGAGAGAATCCAGATAGTTCTAACTGTCCTCTTAGAAGGTTCTAAAAGACTGATCAAGAATCAGACTTAGAAATCTGGGTAAAAGCTAGAATTACACAATGCCTAATGAGCTTCCCTTGGCTGCTAAGGAAGTCTAGGCATTCCTGAAATGCCTCTGTCCCTGCCCTCTTCTCTCATTTCCTCACCTTCCAAACCAAAGTTCTGACTCTAAGAGAGCCCAAGAAGAAGATGCACCTCTTTTCCCACTGTGGGAAGACAAAAGTTCTTCCAAGAAGAGCTGACCTGTCCTGTACAAAGACAGTGAAACGAGAGCAAAGGCTAAAACACCAATCACAGTACTTCCCTTTCACACTATCCTATCCCACAGAGGGGAGGAATGTCTCAAAAATCTTGAAAGACACATCTACCTAACTTTCCCCAGGTCCTCATCGTACTGGTCTCTGTTGTTTTTCTGAGCCAAAGTGTCCCTTGCCCAGAACAGAGCAAAAGCAAAGCCCAACCTGTCAGGGGAATTAAGTATATAAAACCCTTTATTATTCCCTGTCACTTTATTCTGAACCAAAGCAGGCATTCAAAAGATAAGATTTTACAAATTTAACGTCACGTGAGCCACAGCTTGGATTCTCTGTGTAGGTCAGGGCTGTACAGGTCCTGTAAATGATAAAGGTTGGGTGAAGACAAGGGAGTGATGGGGGAAACACCTTTCCCTAATAACAGAAGGGGTACAGGGGACGCAAAGCACTATTTACCTTTGTGAGGTTTATAGGTTAGAACTCAGTTAATGAAATCTCCTGTCAAACACCAGTCGCTTTCATTAAGAGCCTTGAAGCCAATTAGGTCCAGTAAACCTTCAAGAAAAATCTCAACAATTTCAATCAGGTAAGTTCTACCACTATCTGAGTGTGTTCATGGATGCCAAGTTATATAAGATATTATATATGCTCAGAAATAATGAATGTTAAAAATGAATGTTAAAAGTTATTTAAAATTTTTCTCTTTAAAAAATGAATGTTAAAAGTTATTTAAAATTTTTTTTAAAAAGACAACAAAAGAAATAATGCCTTCTTCTCCCTTCTTAAAAGAAAAGTTTTAATGTAAGGAAACAGACACAACTTTGGATATAATTATATGCTGAATTATACAATGGACTACATATACTCAGATATGTTAGATATTACATACACTCATAAGTACAAGGTATTTTATATGCTGAGAATGAGAGACAGTGTGGCAAAGATAACCTTGGAGGGGCAGCTAGGTGGCGCAGTGGACAGAGCACTGGTCCTGAAGTCAGGAGGACCTGAGTTCAAATGTGACCTCAGACACTTGATACTTACTAGCTGTGTGACCCTGGGCAAGTCACTTAACCCCATTGCCTAACCAACAACAACAACAACAGCAAAAATAGGTCTAGTCCCATCAGTCTACTGACATATATCAGGGAATGAAAAAAGCATTTGTTAAGCACTTACTGTCTGCCGAGCACACAGTAAGGTATATCTCAGAGCATAACTACTTAGGAGGCTTTGTCTTTCCTTAAACCTTTTCATTTTTTTTTTTACAAGAATGGAGGAAGAGAAGCATTCTCTCACCCCAGACCACTGATACAGGACAACGAACATTGATTATAATACTAGCTCACATTTACAGATCACTTTAAAGTTTATAGAGCACTCTGTATACTTTATATCATTTGAGCCTGAGAGCAACCTCTGAAGTAGGCATTATCATTTTATTTTACACATGAGGAAACTGAGGCTAACAGAGGTTAAGTGACTTACTTGCCCATTGTCACACAACTACTGTCAAAAGCAGAATTCATATTTAGGTCTTCCTGATTCCAAACCAAGCACCCTATCTCAGCATATAACTGCTTATGAAGTTTTGTGTCTCCCAATACTTCTAAACATTTTTTTGCAAGAAAAGTAAAGAAAGGCTACTTGTGGTATGGCTGAATGAATACTGATTAAAATACTACTACTACTACTACTACCTCCACCACCACCATCACCGTGACTACTATTACTACTACTACTACTACTACTACTACCACTACCACTACTACTACTACCACTACCACTACTACTACTACTACCACTACTACTACTACTACTACTACTGCTACTACTACTACTAATAATAATAATAATAATAATACACTTTGACATTGCTAAGATGCTTTAAGATTTACAAAGTGTTTACATATATTACCTCACTGGATCCTCACTAGGACCCTGTAAGGTCAACACTGTAGGAAGCTTTGGCATCAAATGATTTGGTTTGACTTCTGATCTCCTTTCTTTTCTCCTTGAGGATGAGGGTAAGGATAACATCATCTATCCTCAATTTCCAAAATGCCAGAAGTGTTTCTTGGTCTTAAATTCAACACAATTCAAAAACCACTCTTGAAGCACCTACTTTGTGCCAGGTACAGTACTAGGTGATACAAAGAAAAAAAAGAAGAATTTACATTTTCAAGAGTGAAAATGCCACAGATAAATATAAAATATGCATCCAGCTTTTATCTCTCCCACCACAGTAAGAAGGGAGAATGTACATGAGTCAATAGATAGAGGCAAGTGTGGTTTTGAAAGAGGAGAGAACACTCATCTTGGAGACAAAAGCAAGAAGATGTGAACCCCGGCTCTATCAAACAACTGATGTGAACTGGGGTAAGCCAATTTGTCTCTCTACACCTCAGTTTCTTCATATTCAAAAACCCTATGAACCTCTCAGTTTCAGAAACTGTCTTCTCCTTCCTTTGCTGCCCTTAAGGATAACTTCTACACCTATACACAAAGGTGCTCCATAAACTCTTTCTGGATGGTTGGGCATTCAAGGGGCCTGCCTTACCACCCAACTGAGTTGTCTAACCACCTGGGGGGTTCTCAGGGAAAAACGTTAAGCTCCATTTCTTCCACTGCATCCGAGAACCTGCACCTCACTAGAGCGATGGGAAACCCAATTTAGGTGGAAGACTTACCTACACCCAAGCTTTCCCCGGGGGGGGGGGGGGGGGGGGGGGGATAGGGGGAATAATGAGCTTTAGGTGAAAAATAGGACAAGCCAAGAGCCATCCCAGAACCAGAGAGTGAAAGCCCCTCTTAAGAGAAGGAAAAAAAAATTGAAAGGGAGGGAAGGAAGAGAGGATCACCTAGAACTGATGAGTATAGTGGCCAGTACAGAGATACATCTTTTGGTTAGTAATTACTCATTAAAAGGTACAATATTTTGAAAACAATTAATTAATCATGTGCCACATTTCACTGTAAGATCTCAAAACATGTTACCCTACATTAACTAATTGAGCTTCAAATGTCCACATATAGCAAGCTGGTTACTTCTAGAACTAACCACACCCACCCCCAATTGGCAGCTCTAAATGGGGAAGTCATTCTAAGTTCTAGCCACACTGTTCCCTCTGCACAACGTTTCTCTCCTTAACACAAGATGCCCGCCCCGTCCCCCACTCCAAACCTCCACTTCTTATAACCCCTGACTTCCTTCAAGGCTCAGCTGAAGGGGCATCTCTCCCAAAAGGCCCTTTCTGAATCCCCCAAGTTGCTGATTCCCTCCTAGCCCCTGAGGGGTGTGGTGGAGTCAATGCAAAAGGGTTTGGTTTTTTTTGTCAAATTTTTATATGAGCATTTACACCTCAGAAATAAGCAAGCATACAAACCAGGACTTAATTTATAGTTTGGTTAACAATGGAGAAAAATGTTAACAATACAGATTAAACTTTTAAATGTGTTCTGGGTACAATTTTTTTTCCAGGACTGCTGGTTGTTAAACATTTACCATCATATCTCTGCCTTCTTTCCCAAATTACTTTGTATTTGCTTTGTACATTTTTTTATTTATATGCATATGGTCCATCACTTCTTCCCCCAAGAAAATGCAAGCTACATGAACACTAAGACTGTTCTACTTTTGAATCTTTATATCTCCAGCACTTTGCATGGTACCTGGAACACAGTAAGTGCTTAATAAATGCTTATCTGATTTGAATTGAATTGAATTCAAAAATTGGGCACCAGAAGACCTATGTTCTCCTCCTATCTCTACTACTGTCTAGCTGGGTGTCCTTAAGAGAGACCTTTCCCTTCTCTGGGTCTCAGTTTCCTCCTCTACAAAATAAGAGCATTAAAAAAAAAGTTGATTTCTAAGCTTCCTTCAGGTCAATCTTTTCATTCTATTCTACTGCTTTCACTTCCCCGTGAGTTTGAACCTACAATGACAAGAGACTTTATTCCCAACCAGATTGTCATCGGTCATGTTAAGAAAAAGCAAAATGTTTTCTCCAGTGCTCTTAATTATTAAAAAGTAAGAATGAATTGAAATTTTATAAACCATTAATAACCACAAGAAAAAGTTGCTCAAATTCTCTAATAATTAGAGAACTACAAATTGAGATACCATCTTACACTCAGCAGACTGGAAAGAAATAGCTAAAGAAATACAATTAAATGTTCTTAAGGCTACAGATATAGAGCTGCACACATTTCCAAACATTTTGGAAAGCAATATGATAAAATACAGTGAGCCCCTAAAGTAGCCATACCCTTTGACCCAGGATTCTGTTGCTAGGATGTTATTCTTTTTTTAAAATATTGTCTAAAAGGAGAGAAAAGAAACCATCTGTACAAAAATACTCCTGTTTTATATGTAATGTCAGCACACTGGAAACGGCCTGTATATCCAATGATTGGGAAATGGTTGAATAAATTATGGCATATTATATTATATAATATTATATGTAAATTATGGCATATTCTATTTGAAAGGCATGGTGGCATCTGGGTGCTTCATTAAAATCTCACTTCTAGGATTTGATGTAACATTGATACTTTACAGATTGATCTAAGTCAAATAGAATACGATAGAGATTAGGACCTGTGGTTTCATTCATTTAGAGTACTCCCTGGTGAGGAAACTCCCTCTACCAACACAGGTCATCACTTTCTCTGCCTCTTATAATATTAAAAGAGTTGTCTGGGACACTGAGAAATCCAATGACTTGCCCAGGGTCACACAACCAGTATGGATCAGAGGCAAGACTTGAACCATAGGTCTTCCTGGCTGAGACTGGCTCTCTATCCACCGTGACCTACTGCCCTCTAACAGAAGACCACAGCACTGTAAAAACAGATCAATGAGAAGAATTCAAGGAAATACAGAAAGACATGTGAAGTGATGTAGAAAGATCAGCGCAGTCAGAGCAGCATATATAATGATTTCGACTAAACATGTGTGTATATGTCTATGTGTATGTATACAGGTACATATTCATATTATATGTGTGTGTGTATATATACACCCATATCCCTCCTTTTCCCTCCAATATCTGTGCTTAAAGATGATAGTTTTTGTGTGTATATATGTGTACATATACATATTACATATATATAATATACACACAAACATATTTTTTTAAATCACCAAAATGTAAGGGAGCAAAACTTCAGTTACACTAGAAGAGTAAATGAAGACAATAGCATTTGTGTATTGTCTCTGAACTTGTTTAATTTTACTGTTAAGTGCTTAAGAAGTTTTTGTGAGATTCTATTCCTTATTTTGCATGTTAATTTGATTTTTTTTTGATGGATATTAAGTTTGGACATACTAGTTCAGGCCCTCATTGATTCTCGACTACAATTCTGCAATAAATTCCTAATTGGTTTCCCTGCCTCTAGTCTTACCCCATTCCAATCCATCCTCCAAAGAGCTGCCAAAGGGATTTTCCTAAAATGGAGGTCTGACGATATCACCCCTCCTAGTCAATAAACTCCATCAACTCCCAGTTGCCTTTAGGAGTAACTATAAACTCTGTTTGGCATTTAAATCCTTTACAACCTGACCCCAACACACCTGTCTGGCATCACTATAACATTACCCCTTTTCATGTGCTCTATGAGTTCAGTCAATCTGGTCTTCTTCATGCCTTGGCAATGGAAGTCCTTGGCTGGAATGTACTTCCCCCTACCCCCCTGACTTCTCAAAATCCTTACTGCCGTTCAGTCATTCCAGTAGTGTCCAACTCTTCATGACCCTTTTTTGGGTTTTCTTGGCAAAGATACTGGAGTGGTTTGCCATTTCCTTCTCCAGCTCATTTGACAGATGAGGAAACTGAGGTAAACAGGGTGAAGTGACCTGCCCAGGGTCACACAGCTAGTCAGTGTCTGGGGCCAGATTTGAACTCAGAAAGAGGAGTCTTCCTGACTCTAAGCCCAGCACTGTATGCACTGTAGCAGCTAGCTGCCCTCTTGGAATCCTTAGCCTCCTTTAAAATTCTCAGGTCAAAGTTTACAAGAATTCTACAAAATGCCTTTCTGGCTAGTGCCTTCCCCTTCCATCTCCCATTGAAGTCATCTTGTACTTACTGTGGCTATACCGTTACACGCATATCCATGTTGACTCTCTCAGTAGTCTGTAACCTCCTCGAAGGCAGCCACAGTTTCCCATTTGTCTTCTACCCCCAGCACCTACCCCAGTGCCTGACACATTTAACGGTACTGAATAAAAACTTTGTAAAAACTGAAATGCATATTTTTAGTTGTTTGCTTTACTTTCTGTTATGTCACCATACTGAAAGATGGACCAACACTCCAACATTAATGAGAAAAGGATGAAGAAGTGAATTTCAAATTTAACGTAACCAACACCATATAAATAATGCTAGATCACCAGTCAGGTGCACTCTAGGACAGGAGCTGGCTAAGCTGCTTCCTATGAATTCCTATTTTTCATCTGTGAATCAAATAACATACTAATATCTGATAAGTATAAGTATACAGTAGTTTGTTAAGTCAAGAGATGGGTATTACAAAAATATAGTAACACCTTATACATAAAGGTGTATGACACCTTATGTTTTACATGGGATTTCATATCTGTTACTGAATTCAATTCAACCAGCATTTATTAATCACCTACTATAAACAAGGCACTCTGCCCTCATTAGACATGAGCCCTTGCAGAGCAGATAAACTGGTTTTTGCCTTTCTTTGTATCACCCATGATATGCGCTAGTACCGGGTAGCCTTAAAATGAGAATTGACTGACTGACTTCTAGGCACCAATGATAGCTGGAAGGGGTGTTCAGAGGCTGTGTAGTCCCATTCTCTCATTCTGTGGTTAAGGCAACTGAGGCAGTGGGAACTTGAATGAGTTATTCAAGATGGCAGCACCAGAAAATGTCAGAGCCAGAGTTCCTCTGACTCCACAGTGGCCACTGAAACTCTCTGGGGTACGTAGGGAAGAGAGAATTATCTCCCCATTTTTCAGAAGAGTAAACTGTGGGTCAGAGGTGGCACAGGGTGGCATAGAGAGAGCAAACTAGACCATTAAGAAAGAGATGGATTTTTAAATCCCCCTTAAGTGTTTATGACAAAACCTTGGACAAGACAACCCCTCTGGGCCTCAGTTGCCTCATTCATAAAATAAGTATAATAATGTCTTATTTTTCCTGGTTGGAGGTAGAGGGCCAAACTGCATGCTCTTTTCAGATCTATTCCAGTTTGAAACCCTGATACTAAAATTTGTCCAACGACACAGAGCAAGTAGCAAAACTGAGATTAGATGATTCATGGGGACTTAACAACACCAAGCTCTGAAATCCTGCTGATGTATTAGCAGCCTTTTCTTTGGACTTTCCTAAACTGTTTTGTCTGGTATGGAAACACTTTGGCTGGCCTAGCTTTATTCAAAAAAGAGACATTATATTGGGAAGAGTACTCAACATCTCAGAAAGTACACATTTGTCAATGCTCCCAACACTCCTAGCAAGAGAACCAAATAAAGTTTAACATACTGATGAGGTCTGTCTTTTACCAAACAATAAATGAAAACATAAATAGACAGAAAGATAGATAGATGAGATTAATGGATGAATGAATAAATGAATAACTGGCTTTTGAACCATTTGGTAAATAAATTCTAGCAATCAATGCCCTAAAGATCATAGTTAAACTGTTGTTAATAAGAAAAATCATGAGGTTTTGCTGTGTGTTAGAGTGGCCCTGGAAAGAGGGAGAGAGACATGAGTTGAAGGCCCAGCTCAAACACTACCTCACTATATGACTTAGGACAGGTCTCCAGTCCTGATTTTTGGTCATCTTTTTAAAATAGAGGATTTGAACCAAATGCTCTCTCAGACATATATATTTTTTCTTTTCCCAACTAGAGTGCAAACTTTTTAAAAGCTGGACTGTGTCTCTTTTCATCTTTTTATCCCTAGGTCCTGTCCAGAGAGATACACAGAATGCGCTCACTCTTGTCTGATTTCAGAAGCATCTGGCCCAGTATAATGCCACTGTCTGGCAATATAAGAAACTACTGAATAAGAGAAGAAGTACTACGGTCTCGAAGACCTGAGCTCATGATGTCATCCCTGAAACTTCTCAGTGCCCAACTCTTACAACCTATAAATTGCAGAAATGGTAATGATCTCTATTGGAAGAGTTTCTTTGGCAAAAGATACTGATGAAATCATAGGGTGGGTCAAGAAAATATCCCTATCACCTAACAGTGGACTACAACAGAGGAATACTTTAATAAATGTGGGTCATTATTATGGATATGTTTTGCATGACTACACATGTATAAACTATATCGAATTGTAATGGAAGGGAGGGAAGAAGGGAGAGAATTTGGAACTCAAAGTTTTAAAAATGAATGTTAAAAATTGTTTTAATATGTAACTGGGTGAAAGTTTTTTTAAAAAATAACTACATAAAAATTCTTTAAAAGTAAAAAAATAAATATGGGTCATCAAGATCAAGGGACCAAAGACTTATAGCTGGAAGAGACCTTATAGGTCATCTTGTCCAACCACCTCCTTTCACAGATTAGGAAACTGAGGCCCATAGAGGTCAAGTAACTTGACCAAGGTAAGAAAAAGTTAAATAATTAGTGGAGCTTGAATCTGGATCCTCTAACTCCAAATCCAGGGTTCCTTGATTCTCAAACTAATAAAAATACACCAAGCGTAAACTAAAATGAACAGCAAGTACATTTCCCAAAACATGGGTGCAATTCCCATTTGAGATCAACAGAAAATGCTTTTACATTTTGAAATTTCCAAATGTAATACAAAGTTCTAATGATCTACTTTCTTAAAGATGCCCATCTAGGACAAATGTCAAAGAAAACTGGGCATCTCTTAGGCGACCTTTAGATGTTCCTGAGGGGAAGTAGAGATTCATTTGTACCCAGCCCTGTCATGCACACAAATCTCCAAGATCATTTTCTGACCTGTCTGGATTGGTGCCACAGCACTGTATAGACACAATTCTAAATACACAAATTCTGAATGATCAAGGTTATTTCTAAAACAATAAGGAACTGAGACTGTGAGTATGGTTTCCCCAGAACGGTTTGACCCTCAAGATAAACCTGTAATGCCAATTTATCATTTTTCTTTCACAGAAGTTTACCACTCTTATCTGTCCTCCAAAAGACCCTAACTTGTATAGGTGTGTGCGCCACAACCAGCCAACCCCATCACTCTAGCATAAGAGAGAGAGAGGGACAGATCAGAAATGGCAAATGCTCATTTAATGGGTATTAATCATATGTGCTGCTCTCTCTGACTAGGATATTGTGTGTGTGTGTGTGTGTGTGTGTGTGTGTGTGTGTGTGTGTGTGCTCTTACCACTGAGTCGACATTTTGCTGAGCATTTTACAAATATAAAGAGGCATAAGATGTGGATTTTGCCCTCAAGGAGCTTGCACTCTAGCTGAGGAGACAAAATATACATACTTTGCCACTTTAATGGATCTGTTACCTCATTAACATGGACACTCTCTCCATGAGCAGAGACTGCAACCCATCTATGCCTTTTCTCTCTGTGCTGTTCTTGTCCAGAACACCCCGAAAAGTCTCCCCCGAGGATCACCCCAAGCTGTGTGTACACTCCTCTGGTTCTCTTAATATTTTGTAGACATTAGTGCCGGATTTGGGACCGTCCATCTGTTAACTCTCGGTGTTGCTACACAACCAGCCTGACTCCTTTCTGGGGTCCACATGTTCTCAATGACATCTGATTAGATAACTAACCATGCAAAGCAGTATGTAATAAATGCCCAATAAAGAGGGCAGAGCATCAGTGTCATAAGCATTTCTATTCTTGTGGAAAGTCCCTGGCAATAACAATGAAGATCAATCCCATGAAACATTTGTTTTGACACAATAGGTAGAACACAGCCAGCAGACACCAGGGTTCCTCCTTGCTCCAATCTCCCGCCAACCTAGGAAGAAATTTCTATATATTAGAGAAAGAGTTCAGGACCTACAGAGAAGTCATCATCATGAATGTGGGCCCCAGTAGCAGATTCAAATTTATATTTGGTGTCCTCTAAGAGAAAGCCAAGACCCCATGCTTATTTCACTTTGGTCACCGAATTTCCTATATACACAAAGCTGAGCTAGTAAATAAAAAGTTCTTCACCATTTGTTCTAACTAAAATTAGCTGTTTTTCTCCTATTTAAAGAGGATTCTTTCTTTCTGTATGCCCTGTGTATCACTCCCCTCCTGTCTTCCTTCTCCTCCCTGGTACATCCATATTCTCACCTCTTCCTCTGAAGCCTTCAATATAGTTTTAGGACCAATAAAAGGAGGTAGAATTATTGATTCGGACGGACCTTTGAGGAAGATATTCCCGGAGTCATCTTAACCTGAGATGTCAAAACTCCCAGCCTACATGCTACATACGGCCCACAAAACTTCCAAGTGTCACCCAAACCATACAAAAATGAATCTAGGAAATGCTTAATAAAAGTAATAAAAATGTAACATAGAATATGTTAATTTGTGATTTTCTAAATCAATGTGTAGCCAGCAGGTATCCATTTCTACCTGAGTTTGAAACTACTGGTCAAGTCTAGAACATCCTTACCCAAAGCATGTATCAAAGTGGTTATTCATCCATTGAGAATCTCAGGGACAGGGAACTCATTCCCTTTGAAGGTAGCCTATTCTATCTCAGACCAATTTACCTATTAGCAAAGTCTCTCAATGCCACACTTAGGCAGACCACTAGGCTGGATGGATTCATTTGGAACAGTGTCAGGTTAATGGTGGGGACAGCTAAGGGCACAAGCACTGGTGTTAGATGCTTAAGTAACCCTTTCTCTTCTGCCAGTCTATTAATTAAACATGCAGCTACATATCCTTTTTATTATGGCGTACAATGAGAGATTTATCACAGCATCATAATTGTGAACTCCCCAAGCCATCAACAAACATAATATTCAACTTCACACAGTACCTTTGATGTGACCTGAGCTCCTTTTTTCACTTACGTAGTTTTGAAAGAATCTTAGATGTGAAAAATCATGATGTGTGAAAAATATTCAGGATTTGGGATCCAGGATCTGGCCCCTTATCCCAGCTCTGCCACTAACTTGCTACATAACTTTGGGCTAGTCATTTCCATTTTCTGGGCCTCAGTTTCCTTCTCTGTAGTATGGGGAGGGGTAAGAGGAGAGGGTTGCAGAGTTGCTGACCTCTAATTAGCTGTCCCTTTGACCTCTGGATTCTGTGAAATGCAAGATCATCTGTATAGTTCCTGGGCTGAGCAGTTCCCCTTCTGTTGCCATGCTGGACCAAACCAAAAGGAGCACCAGACAAATCAATGTGTATAAAGGAAACAAGATTAGAAGGGTAAGTGGTTTCAACCATTCTACAAAGCTACAAAGTGTCCGTAGAAGGATAGGAACCCAGACACCTCCTGATTCCAGTGCCAGATCCCTTTCTATTATATCACACTTCCTCTTTAAACAAAATGCCAACAACAAAAAAATGTCACCTCAAACACCCACCTCCTTCTGGTGCTGCTCATTTACTTAGCTTCACCTGCCCAGCCATACCTGACTCACTTCCCTGTTCTCTGCCTGAACTGTATAGGAAATCTACAGACTATTTTTGAAGCAAAAACACAGAGATTTTAGTGGAGGCTTTTCCATAAAGCCTCATTTTGTTTCTGATGTGGGAACGTGGGCCATCCAACCAAGAAGTGCTGGATGGATGACCCTGGATGGCTTATCTGGAAACCTGACATACAGGGGGCCTGTAACAGGGCCCAGGGTGGAGCAGGAGGAAATAGGTCTATCCAGGGTTTAAAGGAGCAGCAGCAGGTGTGCCCAGAGACTAAACAGTTGCTTTGTATTTACACTTAGAGAATGATAGAAATAGAAAGGACCTTGGAAATCACCCCTAGCCCAAACATACTTTGCAGGAATGTGAGGTTCTAAGAGTTTTTAAAAGCTTATACTGATCAATTATTAACAAGGTCAGGATTAGAACTCAGACCTTTGAACTGTGGTCTCCCAACTATACCACGGTCTCCACAGAACTATGGGGACAAGAGCCAGAAGTTAGAGGGGAGACATCTCCAACCAGCTCAACTGATCTGTGGCCCACATACAGAGTGACTAGGGCCCTTTACCCTAAAGTTGCTGAGATGTCTGTGTATTAAGTTAGATAGAACACTGGGTTCAAATCCCTGCCCTGTCACCTAAAACTCTGTGTGACCTTAAGCAGCTCACTTCCCCATCTCTAGGCCTCAGTTTCCTCACTTGTAAATTGAGGGGGCTGGACTAAACTGTCTCTACAATCTCCTCAAGCTCTAAATCTTATGAAGATCCTATTAATGACTTTTTAAGTACTGTATTTTGTCAATTTTCATCTGAGTACAAGTTGTTCCTTCATCCCCCACCACCCAAACCCTTCCCAAGTAGAATGAATATAAGTTCCTTAAGGATAAACACTGTTTTGTTTCCAGCTTTGTCTAACACAAAGTAAGGGGATGGGGGAAAGGGACAGTTAGATGGTAAAGTGGATGGAGTGCCGAGCCTGGAGTCAGGGAGACTCATCTTCCCAAGTTCAAATCTAGCCTCAGATATTTACAAGCTGTGTGAATCTGGGCAAGTCACTTAACCCTGTTTGCCTCAGTTTCCTCTTCTGTAAAATGAGCTGGAGAAGGAAATGGCGAACCACTCCAGTATTTCTGCCAAGAAAACCCCAAATATGGTGACAGAGAATTGAACACGAGCTAAGCAACAACACCACCACCACCACAAAGTAAACACTCCGTAAATACTTGTTGAATTGAACTGAATGCATACTTGCGGCCGTACTACACAAATCGGAGACTGTAATCGATTAATGCAGTGGTTAAATTCATAGGTTCAGAGATCTACAACTAGAAGGGAACTTGGAGTTTCTATAATTCCACACTCTCATTTTACAGACAAGTAAAGTGAGGCCTGGGGAGGAAAAATGACCTAAGATCATACAAGATTGGAATCTGGCTCCTCAGGCTCCAGAACCAAGGGTTCTTTCTGCTGTACCCTGATGGCCTAGTATAAATCCACTTTCTCTTTTTGGTTTCTATTTTATTTTATTTTTATTTTTGGTTAGTTCCAAATTCTCTCCCTCTCTCAACCCCTTCCCCAATCTTGGAGAAGGCAAGAAAGCCTATTCTCCAAAGTCTGCAGACATGCAGGGAAAAATAGGGAAGCAACCAAAAAAAGACACCTAGAAATCCTCCAAGGCTTTGCATTCTCACAGTCTCAGAAGACAAACAGACGACACACATTTAAGAAAGTCACTGTCACTTACACAAATTCGTGGGGTGAGGCCGGTCCCACTGGTTCCTGCAATGGTGTCTAGCTATTTGGATGCCAGGGGACAGCCATGCCAGAAGGCAAGCTTGAATGAAAGTCCCACAGAACAATTCTAAGAAAGGGGGAAAGAGTCCCTCCCTTGACAATCAGAAGTCAAGTCGGGGAAACTAAGTCTTTGTTAAAAGACAAAGGATTTTCCCATCCTTAAATTCACAAATGCCACCTCACAAGCCTCTGAGTTTCCTTGTATTTTTTATGAATAATTCCAGGTATTACAGCAGCAATTTTCACCCAGCACAGATTCCACTAAGGCTGAGTCTCTTCTGAAGTCACCTTGGTCATGGAATTTAGAAACTCATAGGCAAACAGGCCTTGTTTACTGTGGGGAAGTCCAAGGGTGGAGTCTCCATCAACATCGTCATTATCACCAGGGCTCCGTGAGTCGCTCCATGACTATGCAAGCTGGGTTTGACCTTTCTGGCAGGCTTCAATAAAAAATTATTAACTTACTCAGGAAATGTGGAAAAAGAGGCACCAAATGAATTCATTTCTTTTCCCCCTCTTGCATAGACAGGGAAGATGAGTCAAGAAACATTCACTTTAAAAATAAAGAAATGAGTTAACTTATTTTTGTTTAATTGTCACAGACCTCAGCCTGATGCTACAAAAAGTATTTTCACTGTACCTGATTCCTCACAAGACAAAGTGAAGAAACACAAAGGAGACTAAGAGGTAACTCAGATTGTTTGTAAGAGTTTGGTTAAAAAGAAAGGCAACCTTTCATACCAACTTTGTTCTTTGGGGAGACTATTTTAAAAAAAAAGGTTAAATATGAAACTAGATAATGATAGGACTCATGTCAGAGTCATCTGAACATGAATCAGGAACAACTTCTGTTGAGAACTGGTTACCATTCCAAGAGTTCCATGGAAGACATTTGAGTGTAAGGCAAAGTAAAGGCTACAACGGGGCCCAAGAAGATGTACCTAAGTGTTCCCCTTTAGCACAAGAATCTCTAGAAATATTTCCTCTTTGACCTAATTCAAAGTTCCTTGTGTCTGAAGATGATTTTCTAAAGAAGGTTATATTTTCTAGGCCTGACTTTGTGGGGGATTCAATTTTATACAGAAAACACTAAAGGAGCTGTTTTCTTCTCATTTTTTTAATACTATGGGCTTTGCTGTTTCTTCCATCTCTATACCTCTATAGACTTCTTAATTTTCTTCAAATACACCCATAAGTCACTTGGTTAATATACCTATAAGTCAGATGTTTAATGTTATTGGAGTGCTAACACTATCCCTCTGAAGGCCAATTTGAGTTAGCAGGGAATGAGCATGAAATAACCCTTTCCTGCCTGCAAAATGAAAAGTCAAGCACCTCTCCTTCCCCCTGACGGAATTTCAAGCATTACCCAAAGCACCCTGCGCTTTTAAATTACAGGGCTCCCCACAGCCAGCCAATAAAGTGATCTGATTGGCTCAACATCCCTTTGCACTTGATAATATGACTTCGTAATGTATCACTCCACGGTCCCTAGAAGATACTTATAATTGAATTATAGGGTAGCTTGTGAGTGTTTGGGATGGTGATTAGGGGACCACAAAGTGGCAGTGATGTAAGCTGTCTCACCAGTCAGAACATAAACAAAGTATCCTAAAAGTCTAAATTATAAAAAGTCCTTTGGGTATCAAATAATTATAGTATAAAACACACTGGGGGAAAAAAATTAAAAATTGTTCTGTGCTCATAACCGTTGAAAATGAACTATTTCTTAGTAATTTGTAAACTAGCCCCCATCTGCTGAACTTTTCCAGTCCATGGTGCTTCGCCAATGAGAGAGGCTATAGTAGAAACATGAGGGATTCCAAAACTTCTTTTTCTACATCTGCCTTTGTCACTTGGTCATTTGATAACTTATGTGGGCCTTTAGTTTCGCTTCTGCAAAATGGTTTTATATAAAAGAATCACTGAATCTCAAAGGTTCAAAGGGACCTCAGAGGCCATCTAAAAGCACCCAGACCTGATTAAGAATTCTCTTTCCACATTCCTGAGAAGGCCATTTAGTCTTCCCTTGAAGACCTCCTCTGAGGAAGAACTGCTCAAGAAACTTGGATGATTCCCTGTTGTCTCCAGGATAAGTTTCCAGTCTGCTTTTATATTACTCCTCTTGCACTCTCCATTCCAACCGAATTTCTCTACTAGATAGTAATGCATACGTGGCATTCCATCCTCTTCCATCAATCAATCAACAAGTATTTATTAAGTACCTACTATATGCCAAGCCCTTTGCTAGGCACTGGGGATATAAATACAAAGAATGAAACAATCTATTCTCTCAAGGAGGTTACATTCTTTCTGAGAAAGCTATATTATATATACATATATATATATATACACACATATATATATATACACATATATACATACACACACACACACACACACACACACACACAAAACTATATGCCTTGGCACAGGCTGTCCCTTACACTTGGGGTCCTTGGCTTCCTTCAAGACTCAGCTCAAATGCCATGTCCTACATGAGTCCTGTCCTGCATCCTCTGATTTTCACCATCCTCTCTTCCCATCCTTACTTTGTATTTATTTTGAATTTACTTCTCCGTGTACATACTGTTTACCTCCAGTTGAGTTTAAGCTCCTTGAGGTCAGAGATTTTGATTTTTATCTGTTTATCCCCAACCCTTAGCTTTGTGCCCAGCATAACAGGTGCCTAATAAATACTGAATTGAAATGAACTGAACTTACTGCCTCCCAAGACAGCCCATTCCACTTTCAGATAATTAACTGTTAGGAAGTCTTTTCTGACAATGACCCTAACTTTACTCCTCTGGGACTTCTACACAATTGATCCTAATTCTGCTTTCTGGTACCCAGTGGAAAAAGGCTTCCCCATTTGATGGGGAAGTCCCTCAAATACTTGGGGGTCCTCAGCATAGTGTTCATGCATTGTGTAATTTAAGATTATACAATCTTTAAGATAAAATTATTTTGCCAATAGGAAGGGCTGCAAAGATACCTACTTAGAGGAATTACTTAGAGATTCATCATAGCCCACTCAGACAAATTCTGCCAGTTTACCAAGCCTGTACCCCACCAACCCCAAACCTCACATGAATATGTTTTAAAAAGTCCAATAACATTCTCACATCCCCATGTCTTTCATTTTCCTCAGTCTCCCTTCCCAATCCCCATCTCTCCCATTTACACAGCTGACATTTTCCCAGGATTTAAGGTCTACAAATCACTTCACAACTACCTTGTGAGAAAACTGAGTTTCCAAGAGACAAAGTGGCAGAAGTGAGGGGGAGGGGTTGAACCTGGGGACTGCCTCAAAACCCAGAATTCTTTCCATTATACTACACTGCTTCTCCATCTTGGTTCCCACCCTTACTCTGAACTCTCAGGCTCCAGGAGAGCTTGTGGTTGTGTTAGGAAGGTATGTTTAGTGGTGAGACAGGAGCAATTGGTGACTGCCTCAGGCCAAATGTCCAAGCCTGTTTCATTCAGCATCCCTTCTTGCCCCTATTCAGTGAAGGGACAGAATAAGACATATAAAAGACACTCTCAGTTCCTACTGAAGCTGAAAAGTCAGAAAGCAGAAGACAAGCATTCCTCCTATGGCTCTGACTTGGGACTGGAGATCTAGAGGCCAAGGTGATATGAGAGGCCACTGAGTCTGAACCTCTCATTTTACAGATGAGGAAACTGAGGCGCAAGGAATTTAAACTGCTTGCCCATAGTCAGGCAGGTAGCAGGTAGCAGGCATCAGAGGTGGAATCTGAACCCAGACCCTCTCCAAAGCCGGTGCTATTTCCTTTCAACTATGGAACCCAAGATGGAAAATTAAAGGATGCTGTGTGAAGAAACCTTGTGAGACCATATTCAGCTTTACCACGTAAATAAGAGACAGCATATTCCAAAACTCTTCTAAGCTTCTACAAGTCACCCCAGGGGTACAGGCACAACATCAGGTATAAAAGATGGTATGCCCCAGGAGGTGAACCCACATACCTCCAGCAGCTTTGTAAACACAACCGTTTATTTTCTTCCTCTCCTAACCACTTTGGCCACTTGTCTGAAGCCAGCTATGACAATTCATTTGATAAAATGAGATGAATAGGATTGCTGTAGCACAGGTCACAGTTGTAAAATTAGAATGGTACCTGGCTACTAAAACATATCTAGAAAATGAACCAAGAAATCAGTTCATCATGAAAAAAAGACATTCCCTCAGCTCCCTAGCCTCATCCAGACCCAACAATGAGGGAGGGGTAGGTGTTCTGCAATTCAAAGCCATTTTAAAAGTACACACATGCATTGAGACCAAGAATATCAGGCGCTTAGCTGAGGTTTGTTACACTCCAATCAGGGTGTGAATACTGACCCCATTTCTCCTTCCTGCTACAGAAAGAAAAAATATCTTTATGCATAGGCAGGCTAGAGACCAATACTCCCTCTTAGAGTGTGGTTCCCCCTATGTAGTACTTGAAAGGGATCCTCAAGGTCCTTTTACTCATCTCCACCTCCCTTGGTGTTCAGAATGGACAAGGTCAGAAGGAGGGGAAAAATATGAGACAGTGTGAAGGATGAAGAGGGGAAGAATTCTGGACTCTATCGGGTTCCTGGTCAGAGAGGGGCATACTGAGTCTAGGACAGCCTATGAAATTTCCTGTGCAAAAAAAATAAAATAAAATAATCAGTTGTTTTATGCATACACACACACCATTTTTCACACATTCAAAAAATAGATCCATGCTGATGTCCAAGAAAAGTGTCTGTTTTATCATACTCGGATATGATAACATAGGGAGGCAGGCAATCTTCTCTTCAGAGTCCAGCGCTAGGGCTGCCAAATGGTTTACTGTGTCGGCTGTTTTTAGTTCTTCTGCTTTTAAGAGTTGAGAAGTAACATACAAAAAGATGCTCAAAAAGCATTCAAAAACACTATCAGGCCACATTTCAGAGGCCTGAATTCTATATTTACTACATCTTCAGGTATTCCTGGGTTGGGGGGGAGGTATCAAGACCAGCATGGAGAAAGATCACAAAATCACAGCTCATGATGGCTAAAGGTTGTGAGGCAGGATAGGGTAACAGAGAAAAGAGCACTGGATTTGGAGTTGGGGGATATGAGTTCAAATCTCATTCTTCACACTTGCTCCCTGGACTATAATAAGGGTATAATAAATGTCCTGTCTCTCTGTCTCTGTCTCTATCTCTCTGTCTCTCTCTCCCTCTCTCCCCTCCCCCCCCCCAGTGTGACTTTGGGCAAGTCATTTTTTCATTCTGTCTATCAATTTCCTCAGGGGGAGAGATTATGGCTTCTAAAGTATCTTCCAGTTCTAAAATCTATGATGAAGTAATTTTCTTTTCCTGGGCCTCAGTCTTGTTTCTTTGTAAAATAAGATCATTTCTAAGGTTCATTCCAAGCCCTGAATTCTGAAATTCTACTCATAACAAGATTAGTAACCACAGTCAGGGAGTAAGTCCCATGTTTGGTTGTCCTTATAAGAATCTGTACTCGAGAAAGGACCTTCTCCCAGGAAACAGTCTCTTCATTTGAAATGAATAGCACTGAAATTAAAGTCAGAGGACCTAGGTTCAAATCTCAGCTTTGCTACTTAATTACCTGTGGAACTTTGGGGTAAGCCCTTGAATTTCTCTGTGCCTCAGTTTGCCAATCTGTAAAAGGTCTCTTCCAGCTCTTAATTCCATGAGTCTATGAATGACTGAATTAGTAACCACAAGTAAGGGGAGTGAGTAATCCCATAATAGACGGGGTCTCCTTAACAGAGTCTCCTTTCACCACACAGCTGAGCTGTGTGTCAGGCTCTTTACATGCAGAAAGGCTGGGACCAGGCCAGAGCCCACTAACTGCCCAGCCCAGTAGTTAAAGAGTGTCAGCCAGCCTGAGGCTGCTCCATCATAATGTAATGCTCTAACACTGAGGCCATAGACACTCCCAGGCTGCTTAAAGCTGCAGACCTGGGAGGTGTTTTAACATTATTTTCACTGTTTTATTACTTTTCTGGGAATTCAAATCAGTGTAACTGCTCTTGACACAGGGTGAAAAATGGTGTCTCCTTCTCCCTCCCTTCCCCCCTTCTCCCCTTCCCCCAGCCACCAGTCAAATGAATTGCCCTTTTTCCTATCAACAAGCGATGAGCCAGTGGTGAGACAGACAGAGAACAAAAGCTACAGGAAAGGCGGAGAGAGGGGAGAAGGCCGAGGAGGCAGGCTGCCCACTAAAGGGGCCATCAGCACTCCAATGGTGGAGCTATCACTAGGCGAAATTCCTCAGGAAATCCAATCCTTTTAGCACTCCCCAGCCTCCCTTCCCGCCCTCCTCCTCCTCCTGGCAAGTCCCTAATCAGTGCTCAGAGACCCTGCTGCTAAGAGCTGACAGTAACAAAATGTATGTAACTCAGCCAGCTTAGTTGTCGGTGAACTGTCCAAACATTTTCTTTCAAAGTTAAATTCTCCCCAGAAAGCCTTCTCTCTCTTAAGAACAAAGATCAGGAAATCCCAGGAGGTTTCTAGGCAAGAGAAACACCTTTTATGTTATTGTTAAAATAATAATAATATCTAACATTTTTAGAGTCCCTATAAGGTTTACCAAGTATTTTACATATCATTTGCTATCTCATGTGATTCCTACGACTATCCTGTGAGATAGGTATCCCTCAATTACAGATGAGGAAACTGAGGCTGAGAAGTTAAGTGACTTGCCCAGGTTTACTCAACTAGTGAGTATCTAAGGCAGGAGTTAAAATTGACTCCAAGGCTATTAATACCATGCTGTTTCTCATGTATTACACTGTCCAGAGTTTCACTTAGAAAGGATGAATAAGTAAGTGTAGACAGAAGACAGTCCAGGGGAACAGCTAAAGAAATTTAGGCTGAGGAACTCCAGCTGATAGAGAGACTAAGGTGGCATGGTGGATAGAGTACTGGACCTGGAGTCAGGCAGACCTGAGTTCAAATTCTGCATCAGGCACTTCCTAGTGTATGACTGTTGGGGGAGGGGGGAAAAAAAAAAAAAAGGCTGTCTGCCTCAGTTTCCCCACTTGCAAAATAGGGATATTAATAGCATCTACTTCCCAGGGTTGCTGCGAGGACAAAATGAAATACTATTTGTAAAGTGCTTTGCAAACCTTGAAGTGCTATATAAATACCAGCTATTAGATGCTAATGGATAGATGAAAGGATAAATACATAAATGGAAGAATTCACTAAGTGCTTACTATGTGCCAGGCACTGTGCTGAGGATGAGGATACCATAGAAGAAAACAAGACAGCCTCTGCCCTCAGGGAGCTTATATTCTAAGGTGCTGAGGGAAACACAGCAGCTGGGGGTGAAAATAGCCAGGAGATATAGCCTGAGGCTCTGGTTCTACTCAAGATAAAATGAAAGCTCACCCATCAGAGCCAAGGGACTGGGGGTGGCATCTGTAGCTGTGGAGGGAGGGGATGAGGATGATGGCCACAAAGCATGGTGCAGAGACTTCCAGGAAGTGGCCCACAGGCCTGGTTTGTGGCCTGATAAGGTGAAAGCTTGAAACAGCATTTTGAGGTTTGCAAATGGCTTTACAGACCCATGTGAGATACCTACCACAGCCCTCATGATGGTCATTTTATAGAGGAGGAACCTAAGGCTCAGGTTAAGTGACTAGCCCAGAGCCCCAGACCTAGAAAGTGGCCAAGACAGGCCTGCCTCCTTCACAAGACCCGGATACCTTCTTTCCTTTGAAGCATCACCACTACCTCATGTTAATTATTCCCTCACCGTCCTACTCTGTAGCCTAGCAATGAGACTACTTCTAATTTATCCTGTAGATAACTTGCTTGTCCATAGCTGTGTTAGACCGTGAGCTTGAATAGGGACAGTCTTTTATCTTTCTTTTTATCCTCAGCATTTAGCATAGTGATTGGCACACAGTAAGCACTTAATAAATGTTTAGTGACAAAATGATTGAATCTGGTCATGGTTTTTCAAATCTGGGGAAAAGGAGCAGCAAGTTGTTTAAACCAAACTAGCAATGACTAAAGGGATGGTTCCCAATATTGACCTTCTCCAATGGCATGAGTTTGGAAAAGTGAAAAAAAAGTGTGTTTTTTAAATACATACATGCATATACATGTGTATATATACACATATGCATATCGTGTATGCATACATACACGGAGATATATGTGTATGTATATATGCATATACATATACATGTGTATATACACATATACACATTGTGGGGTGTGTGTGTGTGTGTGTGTGTGTGTGTGTGTGTGTTTCATAATCTGAGAACTGAGAGCCAGTATGACAGAGTGGATTGCTGGCTGGAGCTGTGGTCAGGAAGAAATGTATTCCAGAAAATGAAGCTTTTTTTTTTTTTTATGAAGATAAGAAAGAATCACAGACTGGCAAGACAGCTTTGAAAGTCACACATTGAATTTATCATATAGAAAGGTAGTTAAGTGACTCACTAGACCAGGAATCAAGAAGGCTTCAATTAAAATTCAGCCTCGGACACTTTCTAGCTGTGTGATCCTGAGCAAGTCATTAACCTCTGCCTGCCTCAATTTCCTCATCTGTAAACCGGGGACAATTATAGGACATACTTTCCAGGGTTGTGAGGATAAAATGAGATAATATTTATAACATGCTTTGGTAAACTTTAAAGCACTAAATAAATGCTATGATTATTATTATTATTATTATTATTACATATTTTAAAAATCAACTCATACATAATAGGGGCTCATTTTCACGTACAATCTTTTTCTGTTTTAGAATATGTATAGAAATGCTGATTTTACTTGGTGTTGGTTAAGTTCAGAATTTAAAAGGGCAAAGTTCTGGTCCCTGTTCAACCTAAGAGTCATCCACCATCTTCTACTACAAGTTAAAAGAAATCAATGAGAGATAGCATGGCACCAGAGTGTACAAGATCTCAGGCTTAAGTGCTCTCTGACACACATTAGCCATCTGAGTGTGGCCAGTGACCCCACCTCTCCATGCCTTCAGGCAACTCTTTAGGACTGTAAGATAGACACAAATTACGAGTTTCTTAACCAGGAAGATCTCCACACCAATGAAATCACAAGTCTAGACAAAAAAAAAAATTAAACAAAAGTTTCTGGGTGTTTGCAATGAGGAGTAAGATGAAAGCTAGCTTTAACAACTGCCAGCTGCCCAAACTTTTTTGTCTTCTTCCATTAAGAAAAAAATGAGGTCACTTAGCTACTGCCATTTCTTCATAAAAGAAATTCCATTTAGGAAAAAAATGTCATCAAAAAAGATCACAGACACTACATAATGCTCAGGTCCCAAAGAGCATGATGAAGCCACTTGTCCCTATCCCCTGTTTTACCCATGAGAACAAGCGTTTGAACAAGGAAGAATTTCTTATCAGAGATAATTTTCCTCAAGGCACTAGACTTAATTCTTTTTTTTAAGCAACTCATTTGCTTCCTCCTTGCTCTCACTAGCTCATTTTTGTAGGTCTGTCAGAGCTAATTATCTCTCTCTTCAAATTTATTGCTCTTCAGTGTATCATAAACACATATATTAGGGAGAGTTGAATATACTGAGTGAAACATGCATTACAGTGTGAAGGAAAGAGGCAGGCCTCAATAATCACTTTAGAGAATCCACCATCTCTGGGAATAAGGCAATGGAAATGCCACGAAAAGAAACGTGTGCCTGAATACCCAAGTCAACAACCAGCTCTTCTCTTTGGTGGCTGTGCCTCCTTCCCACCTCAGTCAACACCAGAAGCCCTCAAACTCAGAGGGAAAAGAAGAAAGCACAGTTTTGAGGTTTATAACCCTGTGACATTCCAGACCACAGATAAACATGAAGTTACCAAACCAGTAACACAAATGCCTCCTGCCACAACTGCAGGGAACAAAGACGCCATTCTCAATGGTCGCTGATGATTATCAGGGTCCCTGACGCAAGACTCTGTGAACTGGCAACTGCCCAGTGTCTTAACTCCAAAATGGCTCCAATAATTTAAAGTTAGAAGTGCTCAAAAGTGGACTGCACAATGAAAAGGGAGTAAGTGACTTTTATCCCAACAGCCAGTTTGCCAGAGATAGTTGATCCCAAAGGGCCAATGTGCATTGATTAATCCGTTGCCAACCTGGCCCCTTCCTACCTTTCCAAGTTCTCTTACTCTTTATCCACTTCCATATACTGCACCAACCAATGACAGTGGCTTTCTCACTGGCCGTCACTCATGCCTGGAATGTTCTCCCTTCTCGCTTCTCCTGGCTCCCATGGCTTCCTTCAAGATTCAGGTCAAATCCCACCTGGCTGGTCCTTCCAGTTCCCCAACCTGCCCCCAACCTACTGCCAGTGATTTCCCTTTGAGATGATTTTCCATTTACACTGTACAAATCTGCTATGTACAATTTTTGGCATCTTGTCTCTCCCATTGGAATGTAAGCTCCTTGAGGGCAGGGACAATGTTTTTGCCTTTCTTTGTATCCCCAGTGCTAAGCACAGTGCCTGGCTCATAATAAGTACTTAATAAATGATTGTTGATTGACCTAATAATCTTATTAACATTATTAATATTAACGAGTGAATGATCTGATCACAAAATGACATAATATTGTAAAACACTTTGCAAAACTCAAAAGAACTATATAAATGGCAGCTATCATCATTATCATCATCCTCTGTGATGGGATGGAAAATTTTCTCTACCAACACAGATCCAACCATTCTCTAAGTAAATAGCTAGCATTTATTCAGAGAATCAGATATAATTGTGGCCTGGTGCCTCCTGCTCTGAGGACAGCACAGTGGACTGCCTCCTAGCCCCAATCTCCTGTTCCCCTCTTGCAGGAATCAAAGTCTCCCTTGGAGAAGGGTAGGCAGAAGAGACTCTAGGGAAATCTATCCACCAAATCTAGACACGCCCATGTGGGCACAAATAACCTATACAACACACACATACACACACACACACACACACACACACACACACACATACCCTACATTTATATAATTTTAAGTTTTACAAAGCACTTTGCATAGATTATCTCACACGACCCTCACAACAACCCAGAAACAAGCTCGGAGAGGTTGACTTGTTCAGGGTCATACAGTTAGCAAGTATCTGAGGCAGGATTTGAACTCTGGTCTTTCAAACTCTATTCACAATGCCCAGGTACCTCTCTGAGAATAAGAAGAGATCCCAGTTGTGCAATTACAGAATTTTGAAATGGTATTCGTCACAACCCTATGAAGTAGGTATTGAGGTTAATGACTGATTAATTCCATTTTGCAAATGAGAAAATTGTGGCTCAGAGAGATACCCATGGTGTCTCCATAAATACGTGACAATTCTCATTTTTGTCTTTATTTCCCTATCACCAAGTGCAATGTCTGGCATGTAGTAGGTGCTTAATAAATGCTCACTGAATTGAATAGCCAGTAGCTGTCAAAGCCAGAATCCAAGTATGGAGCTTAGTTCCTGCTGGATTTGGAAATGGATGGATTAGAAGTCACTCCACCTTTCTGGGCCTTGGTTTCTTTATTTGTAAAATGAGGGGGTTGGACCACATGGCCTTAAAGGTTCCTTCGAGCTCTAATATTTTATAAGTCCAATAAATTGTCCATTAGTAGAAATCTCCTGCCTCCAAATTCAGAATTCCTTCTACCAGATTTCTGCTGTCCTTCATGTATTCGATCAACCTTCACAGTCAACCAACGGTTCCATGACTCTGATTCACGGTGGCCTTCCAATATAGTCTCCTGCTAACAAACAGAGGCTGCCAAAAATAATCCTAAAATGTGGTTATTTCGTATTAAGGGATAGACTTCGACAAATATGCCCTCACTGGGATTTGAGAACACAGTAGAGTGAAATTTAAATCTAGAATCAATGTTTCCATGCTTCACTGCGGAAAATAAACTTTATTAAACCACCAGCAGCTGCAAAACATTGAAGAACCCCTAGTTAAGCAACACAATACATCTCCAGTCCTTCAGCCACAACAACTTCTAGCTGAAAAAGTTGTTTCTTTATATAACCCAGCTCTTTTTCTCAAACATCAGAGGCTCTCCGGCTAAACAGCCACTGGAGGGAAGGAAGGGAAAGGGAAGCAAACCTTACAAACCATCTCCCCTCCCTGAGCTAGGTGCTGATCCTCACACACACACCACTGTGAGGAAATACCTTGGGTGATTAAAGATAAACAACACCTGCATTCTTTCTGAACCCATTCCCCCACCATTACCACCCCCTTCTCTTCTCCCTGAAGATGAGACACTGGGAAAATGAGTTAAAACGCCATTGTGGATTAGAACCAGGAACAAAAGGGGAGGCAAGCAATGTGGGGAGCAGATGGGTGGGAGTAAACATGGCGGAGTCTTCTTGGCTCCCTTGGCTTTAGCAATCCTCAAGTTAAAGGCACAATTCAAAGAATACAACAGAGAAAGACTAACTCCTACAATTTAATTTGTTTTTCTTCATTGAGTGACAAGTAGCATGGTGTTGGGTACCGAGCTAGACTTGGAGTTGGTAAAACCTGGGTTCAAATGCTGCTTTACATCCTTATTTGATGTGCACACCATGAGCAAGTCCCATCACCTTTAGATGCCCTGGGCAACTCTGTAACACTATAAGTTGCTGTCCTACTGTGGGCAGAGGGAGTTTTTTCAGCAGGGAGTTCCCTTTACCAATTAAATAACAGCTCTAATCTCCAGTCCTTCATTAAGTACCCACGGAGTGAAAAACAAAATCAAAATCAGCTCAGACTTTCCGTGCCCACCCAATGCATTTATTACTCCCACTATCTAAAGTGTTGAAGCCAGCACTAGTCAGGCTTAAGACTATACATTTAAAGATGGAAAGGAACTCGAGTCAACTAGTTCCCCCAAAAACTGAGGTGTGGAGACATAAAGTGACGTGCCCAGAGTCATATAGGAAGGAAGAAGCTGAGCCAAGATTTGAACTGAGTCCTCTGACCCCAAGACTAGTGCTTTTTTCACAGTCTTCTTCCTTTATGAATTAACATCCGAGGCTACTGACCACAAAAATAAAGCGGGTTGGATTAGGTGACCCCGAAGGTCCCTTCCATCTCTAAATCTATGATTTATACTTCCTGAGAGGTTGTTCCCCATGGATTAGGAGAAAGGAAGTATCTAATTTTATATTTGCAATCTTGGCATTTGTGTCCATGAAAAAAAAAAAGCCTAGCTGGGTTGGATCCCCAGTCTCCTTCTTTCTGAATGATGCCATAAAGTCTGAAGAGGTGTCAAATTCTGAGGGCAGTAGCTGGGAAATGTTTAACAAAATAAATAAAAATGCAATACAAGATAGATAATGTTATTTGCGGTTTTCTTAGTCAATATGCAACCCCAGGGATCCGTTTCTATTTGAGTTTGACACTACCACTGCAGACCAACAGCTCCTAACCTGTGAGGCTTGGTCAGTGAATCCATCAATAAGCAAGCATGCCCTTCTATGAGCCGAAGAATTAATCTGTCTCACTCAGACAGGTATTACTATTTTTCAAATGTATGTAGATGTTCTAATAACTGATAAAATAAAAAGTCAACTCAAGTTACTGCTGCATTCACAGTTGTTTTTTGTCATTGGGTGGCAATCTGTCCTGGTGGATGGAATACCGACATTGATACGGTCACTGATTTATCACAGTATGCTCAATCAGAGCTAGAAAGAAAAGATGTGTGTGAGGTATTAGCCCACCACAGCGAGAGGGAAGTCAGCTAAAGGGGTGATGAGGTGGCAGGGAAGTTAACTGACCTAATCAGTTTCGTCAGGTGGAGAGGCAGCATGATGTAGTAGAAAGAGGGCTAAACTAGAGTCAGAAAGACCTGGGTTCAAATCCCACCTCAGATGTGTGACCCTACACAAATCACTTCACCTCTGGGCCTCAGTTTCCTTATCTCTCAAATAAACAGGCTAACCTCTAAGCTATTTTCTTAATCAATGGCTACCAAAAATACAAGTATTGTCATGTGGGAGTCCAAGAGATTATTTGATTTTTAAAAAGGCATTTTAAAAAGTGGTCCTACATAATAAAACTTGAGCCTGCTCATGGATCTACCGCTGCCCTTGGTTATTAGGAAATAAAAAACACCTGGGAAATGAGGGATATAAGCTACTATTTTATTTTTAGTGTTTATAAGTTATTATAATCACTCCCTCGGAAAATCCTTCTCCTTCATCTTAGAGGCCGTAAAGGCCACCATGGTGAGAGGCAGAGTGGTCAGAATCTTCTCACTAGCCAGACTTTCAATGAGGAATGAATGCATTCCCACCCTCCCCCCCAAAGAGTATTACAATAATCCTATTAGCAACATGCCTCAGGTATATTATGGGGCTCATAGTCTTTTGTGGGCTTGCTAGGAAATCTAACCAACATTTATAACATTATTTCCATGGGGAAATCCATTACTCCAAGTACCGCTCAAATTACTTACATACAAACTTTTGGAACACACACTACTTTTAAGTTGGAGACTGCCCATAGACGGTCACATTTGGCTAGGGAAATCAATCAGTCAACAAGTATTTATTAAGGGCCTACACCCAGACAGACACGGTGCTAGGCTCTAGTATAAAATGAAAAGTATAAAAAATGAAAAATCCCTACTTGCAGGGAGCGTTCATTCTTGTTTTGTTTTTTTGTTTTGTATTTTTTTGCTAGGCAATGGGGTTAAGTGACTTGCCCAGGGTCACACAGCTAGTATGCATCAAGTGTCTGAGTCTGGATTTGAACTCGGGTCTTCCCGAATCCAGGGCCGATGCTCTATCCACTGCACCACCTAGTTGCCCCAAGGAATGTTCGTTCTAATGGAAAAAGTGAGATATGTGCCACCGTTCTGCCGTATCGCTCGGCATGGATGATGGTGGATCGTGTTGGGCCTGTACTCAAGAAGGGTCAATCCCTCCAGCCTCTTAGGGCAGCTAGGTATATTGTGCCAGGCCTGGAGTCAGGAAGACTCATCCTCCTGAGTTCAAATCTGGCCTCAGACCCTTACTAGCTGTGTGACCCTGGGCAAGTCACTTCATCCTGTTTGCCTCAGTTTCCTCATCTGTCAAATGAGCTGGAGAAGGAAATGGCAAACTACACTACAATCTTTACCAAGAAAACCCCAAATGGGGTTACAAAGAGTCAGACACAACTGAAAACAACTGAACAACCACCAGCAATCTGAGCCTCAGTTTCCTCATCTGTGAAATGAGGATAATATATATACCTAAAAGCAGCTGCCTCACCAGAATACTGTAAGGCTCAAATGAGATGATGTATGTAAAGCAGTTGGCCAACCTTAAAGTGCTATATAAATGTCAGTTGTCATTAGGAAAGGAAATAGATCCCAATGAGCAGGAGCCATCTGGGCATGAGAAAATCATAAATTAGCTCTAATACCTACTTTATTTAGAGCTTGGAAGGGAGTGATCAGATAGGGGGACCATTACATTCCTCAGACCACTCGCAGCCTGCTCCAGCCTCAGAACGTCTCACTGCTCCAACTCAGGATCACCTTCACAATGTCAATTCAGTGGCCATCCCCTCCTGCACCTTTTTCAGTGTGTCAAGGCTGGAGAGCCCGATGAAGGAGAGAAAGCTGGGCCACAGAAGTGAATGAGGCTGATGAATAACAGCGGAATGCAGGGAGTAAGGCCAAGTCTTGAACTGCTGGCCCAGGAATCTCAACTTTTGAGTCCAAAATCGCCCAGAGAACCTACAAATCTGAATTACTTGAACGTTGGGTCGGAAGCGGATGGGGGGAGAAGGAAAAGCTGAGATTAGGGAGGAAAGGGAAGAACAGTCGATGCCTGAGGTTTTAATATATGCGATTGCTATTCAGTCGTTTCTGACTCTTTGTGACCCCATCTGGGGTTTTCTTGGCAAAGACCCTGGAGTGGTTGGCCATTTCCTTTGCCAGCTCATTTGACAGATGAGGAAACTGAGGCAAACAGAGTTAAGTGACTTGCCCAGGGTCACAAAGCTAGTACCTATCTGAGGCCAGATTTGGACTGGAGTCAGGAAGCCTCCAGGCCTGTTGCTCTATGCACTGCACCACCTAGCTGACCAAATGTATGTGCAACGATGCCCATTTAGGATCACAGGCTCATGGACCTACTGTAAACCTAGAAACTAGGAAGTATCTTAGGGTTTGATCTAGCCATCTCATCATTTTTGAAAAGAAGGAAACTGAGGCCCAGAGGAAGGAAGTGATTTGCCCAAGGTTACAAAGGGAATGATAGTTCACCCTGGGATTCAAACACAGGCCCTCTGACAACAAACCCAGTGTTCCTCCCACTGAACTACATCTGTTCATGACGACCTTTTTCTGTAAATAACACTTAATTTGGCATTTTGCAAATCTTATTTCTGCAAGGGAGCTTTCATGCCAAAAGCGAACCAAAATGGACAAACATGGTAACAGGCAGGCTCCAGATCTTTCTAGAATTACCATATGATGTAAAACGATATAACCACCCACTACCTAAGCAAATGTTACCAACCAACATCTCTGGCAGGTCCACTCTGATGCATTTTGTACAGCTGGCCAGGTCAGTAGGTAGTCATTCCTACATTACACAGGTGGCTGGATTAGGGTAATTTAACTCAGGGGAAGCAGCAACTGGAGGGACTGAGATCTTTCTAAGCACTCAGATTGGCATGTACTGGGATCCTCTTCACTGAATCACAAACTTGGACCCATTTTCTAGATGCTGCAATATTAACCTTCATGTAAATTATATACAAGTGGATGTGTGATCTCATTGATGTGGGTCACTCCTGCTAATGACTCCTGCTAACAACTCATCCATGCCTGTGGACTATCCTTACTGGGGGCTTTCTTCCTTTCCTCTTCACATAAGGAGGTTGCCAATGGAGCTGTCCATTGTGACCAATCCATCTTTTATTTTTCCTCCATTTAATCATTTCAAGCAAAAGGTGAAGAAAAAACTAATAAAAATTAGAGTGAAACCATAACCTCATCTAAAAACAACTACCTAAATGCTATTGTTTCATAGATCAAAATGATAGTATTTGTCTAAGAACCCAATTTGACCTAGATGTCCTCTAAAACGCCCTCCAAATCTAAGAAGTTCTATATTTCCAAGGCTATATTTAAGTACCTTCTTCTGCAATGTTGGCTGGGGATGAGATCTTCAAGACTGATCATTTGCCAGACATACTGCCTTCTGACACTGGTCTTCTTATGAAGCTACACATTTCTAATACAACCCACCATGGCTGACTCTTTCCTTGTACGCTCAAGGCCCCAAGCCATGCATGGTACCAGTCACCTGACCTAGAGGAAGTAATGACTCAAGAATCCTAACTTTCTAGAAGCTACTCTAGAATTCTGCACATGGTTCCAGTTGGACTGACTTGGGCAGATGAAAGCTTTTTATGCTGAACTTCTCTGGGCAGAGACTGCTTTCATATTTGCCTTTGGATTCTCAGTGGCAAGCTCAGTATTTGGCACTGAGGCAATGTATCTTGAATAGAACTGTTCTCTGATACGCATTTTATTGCAACTACAACCTTCTATCTAAACCTAAAGAAAAGGCTGACACTCTAGTAAAATAAATGATGTGGCAAAGCGTACAGAAATACTGTGTTTAGTCCCCTTCCGTAATGTTATTTCATTAACTTCCTCCTCACATAGTTTATCATAATAAGTGAACAAATATCATTTTATGAAGTCTGTCTTGAGTCTGGCAAACCTAGCTTTAGATCTCAAGAGATAAATGTGTTAAGTGGGATAAAGGAACATTTAGCTTCCCCTCCTACATCATATGAGAAGCAATCACTAGGTGAGTTAAAGGTCATTAACAAAACCTTGGCAGGTTCATATAGCACTTTTTATTTTCCCAAAGAATTTTTATGCCACATTCATCCCACCAACAGCCCTGAGCAAGTCATCCAGGGACTGCTGTCCCTATCTGACACATGAAGGAAGTGAGGCACAGATCTAGTAAGTGAAGTGACCAAGGTCACACCATCAGTTAGTGGCTAAACCAGGGCATGAGGTCAACTTCTATCCCAAGGCTCTCTCCAGCACTATATCCAGCCTGCTTCTTCTGTACCTCCTTTTAAGGAGCTATATTCCTGAAAAGCTGGAGGTCAGTCTCATGTCTGAACAATAATCACTGACCCTTACAGCTAGAAGAAACCTTTGCGGTCATCTAGGCCAATTCCTCCCAAATGGAAGTATCCTTTACTCTACCAGGTGGTTGAACGCTTTTAGGGATTTGAAATCCCCAATCTCAGGAAACCGCCTATTCCATTTTTGGATATTTCTAATTGTCATAAAATTTTTCCTTATATTTCATATGAAGAATCCTCCAAGGAGTACTTACTGATTAAAGGACTTCTATAAGAATTCTTTTACAAAGTGAATAATATCCCCTAATTGATCTGTTTTATAAATCCAGAATTTCATGGCCTAGTTTTAAGGTAGGGGCTACACACAGATTTTTTCATTCAAAAGGCACCACTTGGGACCAAGCCACAGTCCAAAGACCGGGGAATGTCTAGATATATTCTATCTATATTTAATAATATATATTATATTACAAAGAATTCCTGCATTTTGAATATGAGGGAAATGAGGCACAAAGAAATTTAAATCACTTGCCCAAAGTTACAGCAAGAAACTTAAATCATTTGCCCAAAGCCCAGTAAATAGACTAGAACTACCTTCAAACCTAAGTCTGGGATTCGAACCCAGATCTTAAAACTCTATATCTAGGGCTAGCTCAACCATACATCACTGCCTTAGTCTAGCATAAGGTTAAGATTAATAAGTAAGAGAAATATATAGAAATCCAGAAAGATGTCTATTAAATGATAAGAAATAGAACCAAAATAATGGAGCATGCAATTACATGAAAAAGAGAAATGAGAAACAAACATAGGGATAGCTGGATAGAAGGACAGATGAACAGATTAATAGGTTATGATCTGCCTTGGTGGAGGGAGGTTGCATATTAATGAAATATTAGGCTCACAATAAAAACCTCCTGTATTTTTTTTTCATTTATACCTATTTTTCTCCCATCTGGTCCATGCAAGATATTGCTTCCACAGTCATTTCCCTTTTTTGTTTCTCTAGCCTCAAAATGGCTGTCCTTAATTCCCTTTATTAGGCTCCAATTCCAAGACCCTTTCTGTTCCTTTGGGCTGGCCCTAAATCACTGGTTCACTGTCCATGTCTAATAGCAAAGCAAGAGAAAGCAAGAACTCACTACCAGGAAACAGGGCATAGAAGCAGCATAGGGCTTTTAAGGCGGGGAAGCCAGAAATCCTTTTCAGCCAAACACAGCTGTGACTCACTCTGCACCTACAAATGGTGCCCTACAAAGGCAGGGTAACGCAATGAACATTGGACCAGGCAGGTTCTAACCCTAGTTTACCAAGTGTGTGACCCTGAGCAAGTAATGTCTCTTCTTGGTGTCTAAGTCTATGAAACTGTAAAATGAGACAGCTGAACCACATCACAATTTGGTCAAAGAACACTGTGGGGCTTAAAATATGCTGACGGAACTTGTAAATGGAGCCTCAAGCTAGGAACATCTCCAGTACTGGGGGAGATGAGGAAGGAAATTAAATCTATTTTCATCCCAAAAATTATGTCACAAAAAATCACAATTTGTGCACAGATCATTTCATAATGAATAGTTTTAAAATACTGTTACCCAAAGGGCACTAGAGAAGCATACAGTAGGTGGGAGCAGACTATAGCACATTACCAACAAGGAATTATGCAAGAGAAATGACCTTAAAAAATGTCAGAGAGATGGAGGGCCAGTCATATGGCAGGAGGGAAACACAAGCAATGGACTCCCCTGGAATTCACGCAATTCCAATGGAACTATTAGTCTCCCATCAAGTCGAGTGACCCATTCCCTGACCCTCCCCCCATGGGGATGAAAGAGAACAAACAGGTTGCAATCTATATTAGTGGGAATACCTACAGCAGTAAGATGACAAATCTATTGACAGACTGACACAGCTCAAACATTGTTCATGGAATCTCCCTCTACTTACATCTTGGGGAACTCAGCTTGGGAAACACTGAAAGAGTCTTAGATATCACCTGGGCCAACTCCTCGATTTTTCAGATGAGGAAATTGATATCCAGAAGGGTAAGGGGAGGGAAGGGGAGGGGAAGGGCACGCGTTCTTCTCCAGTTCTAACAGCCTGTGATTCTATGATTTTGGATTGGTATTTTTACATGGAAGGAACATTAAGGCCCATCCAAATCTGTGTGATCTGTAGATGCATATTAATATTAGGAGAGAAATAAGAGACACAACTGTAAAGCAACATTATCTCCACATGCCCAATTAAACACATCGTGTAGTTGAAGACTCAAGAGCCCACAAAGCCACGAGTGGCCAGTTTTCTACAAGTTTTGGCAAAGATTTGAAAAGTCAGAAGGAAAAGTTCACAAGTAGACATTTTTAAAAATTAAACATTTTGCTCAATTATTTAAATTCTGCCCCAGTTCAAATGGGGATAAACACTAGTTACTCATGTCATAAACATCATCATTCTACATCATGGTGGCCATCTCCAATGGGAGGCTCAATGTCATTAAAATGGAGGTGCCAAATGTAATGAAAACATTTTAAGAAATCAATTTCTTCATGCTAAGAAAAAAAAATTCCCAGTCTGTTGAGTTTTTGTTATTTTCCCTCAAAAAAATGAACAAAGGCTGCATGTTGCAATCATTTCTGTTCTCTGTGCACACAGATGTACCTACATACCAGGAAACTTCTGTTCTTTTCTGCATGGAACTATTTACCCATATCTCAAAAGCCTTCCTGTTTGACTGTCAACCATGCCCCATAGGTTAAAAGGATTCACCTCTCCCTGTGCTTCACCATATGGAAAGCTCTGATCTTTTCTTCCTTCTCAATATACTCGCTCAACTCCTTTTCTGGGTTATACTATCCAACCTTCTTTCTTTAGTTTCTTGAATGCCCTTAGATCTACCACAACCTCAATAACAACAACAAAAAGTGGATGGGAGGGAAGAGAGAGGAATCAGCTCATAGATGCTTCAGGTGCAAATTACCAGAAAGTTAGTGTTATCACAGGCTTCTTTAACAGAGGCTTATCATCTAGGAATAAGGAAATGACAGTCCCAAGACTACTCTGCCCTGGTCGGGTCATACCTGGAGTCGTGACACTTTTAGGAAGCTGAGAGGCTAGAGACTAGAGAAAAGATAGTGTGACCAGGAGGGGGAAGGACCTTGAGGTCATGCCATATGAGGAGTGGCTGACTGAATCACTGACCGGCATTCAGTCTAGAAAAGAGAAAACTTAGGGGACATGTGATAGAAGAACCTTACGAAAATGTGACAGTTGTCTTCAGGTATTTGAAGGGTTATTAGTGCTCTGCCCAAAGGAAGGTAAATTTTGAAGGCTGAAACTTACTTAGATATCTTAGGGTTTACTGGCTAGATTTTTTTTTCTTAAAGACCATGTGTCCCTTAAGTTTTCTCTATCACACCTATTACAGTTCCAGGTTTTACACTCTAGACTTGATCTGTTTGGCCCTGTTTAGTAGTCATGAAGAGAAACATTCAGGCTTGATGTAGGGGAAACTTTCTAACAGTGAGAGCTACAGAACAATGGAATGGGTCATTTGGGGAGGGACCTTCCCTCTCTTGAAGTCTTTGAGCAAAAGCTAGATAGACATAAAGATCACTTCTCAGGTATATGTTAAAGGAGATTATCACTGAGCTTCTGCTAAGACTAGATGGCTGGCTGCTGAGGCAGCTTCCAGCTCTGATATAATGTGATCTGAAGTCAGAGGACCTGCATTCAAATCTTACTCTCCATATGAAATTTGTGCATGTCACTCCATTTCTCTAGGGCTCAGTTTCCTCAGCTCTCTAATGAGGAGGTGGGACTACATGACCTCTAAGGTTGCATAGTGGCCAGAACATTCATCTTCAAGTCAGGAAGACTTGAATTCCAAACCCCCATGGGACACTGGCCAGCTGGGCAACCATGGGCAAACTCCTCTCTCTCTGTCTCTGTTTTCTCACCTATAAAACGAGAATAATAACAGCATCCACTTTTGAAGGCTGTTTTAAGGATCACACAAGTTCATGTATGAGAAGCACTCTGCAAACCTTAGCTATTTTTATTGTCCATTGCCTCTTGAAACCTTCCTCTATATATGAAAAATGAAACTTTAGAATTGTGAGGCTTTGGAGTATGGTGTGTTTTCCCAAGGAACTGTTAAGTAATACATCCTATAAATTTTGAAGACACATGCGAGACCCAGGCTTATTCAAAGATTCTCATGGTTCACTGCTGTCCACTGAGCAAAGTTCAGACCACTCCTCTTGGCACTCAACTCCCTCTCTACTCTTAATTCATACCATGCTTTAGCCAAATTGAACTATCCTCTGTCCTGAACCCACCATGCTCTTGACGCCTTTGCTCGCTCTGTTTTCTATGCCTGCTATGCACTCCCTCTCCATCCTTGCCTGTTGGAATTTCCACCCACAACCTACATAAACCTTCCCCGCTGAGCCTGCCAGTACTAGAATTCAAATGAGGCTTTCTCTTATATTACCCCACTAAGCTTACTGTATACATTAGAGTTACCTGGTTGGGTATTATCCTGCTACTAGATGGGACTTGGACAAATCTAAATTTTGCGTCTGCTTCAATTTATAAATGAAATAATAAAGCCAAATGATTTTCTGTTGACGGTGCTAATGGAAAGGAACAAAAGGATAGCCTAGAACAAGGAAGCACAACAGAGTTCAAACAGTTCTAGGTTTGGAGTCAGAGGACCCGAATTCAGATCCTGAATTAATGTTTAACACCTCCACAACCTCAGACAAGTCCCTTAGCTTTTCTGTCTCTCAGTTTCTTCCTTTGTAAAGTGTTAAGAGGAGGGCACAGAGAGGTGGTTGGACTAGATCTGTCTCTATGGTCCCTTCCAATTCTAAAGCCATAGGCAATCCCAATTAATTCTCTCCACAAGCTTCAAGTTCTGATGCCACTGAATATTCACAATAGTTACAAAAAAAAAAACCACAACTTAATTTCTCTCCTTCTTACTGAGCTGCTTGCTCCTTGATTAAGGTGCTAACCAGCAGGGAAATGGCCAAAAGGTTCACAGCAGGAGAGGCATGGAAAAGAAGAAACTCCCCCTACTCCACCATCACCACCACCAAATAATAATCCACAGATGGGATAAGTAAGCAACTATTGAAACAGCTGGGCCCAAGCAGAGATAGTAAAGAATCCTAGCACTGGATTTGGAGTCATCAGAGAATCTAGGTTCCAATCTTAGCTAAGCTATTTACTATCTGTGTGACCTTGAAGAAGTCACTTCCCTCCCTGCCCTAGGGCAAGTCACCTACCTTGTCTGAGCCTCAGTTTCTTCATCTATAACATGGGGATAAAGGTAGTGCTTTTTTTTTTTTGCTGTGAGGATCAAATGAGACAGTGTATATATACCAAGCAATCTGCCAACCTCAAAGTGCTATGTGTCCATTATGATCATTATTGATGTTACTATTAAAAAAGAATATGATTTCACCAATTGATTTCTCCAGTAGGTACACAATGAGAAAAGAAAACAAAATTCACTCCTGAAATAAGAATGGGATTAATTATCCTAAGACACAAGGCTGTAGTATGGAAACATAATTGTTAGTTAACTAGCACTTTTTAGCAGGGAATGAAATATCTCATAGCAGTAAATAAATCTTACAATTTTAAGATGTGTGGAGGACTCAGCTTATTACTGGCATCTATCCAACTGAGGAAACAGAAAGAGGGCCAGTCTTCTGGTCAACTTCACTGGTAACAACTCCTAGCAGAGAAAAACAAGTCTCCATCCCCACTTTTATTCTCCACGGAGAAATCCTATCACACAACATTTTCTTCAACTAAAGAGGAATCAGGGAGAACCGATATTAATATTCTGAATCTTCAACCTGGCTTCTCCAGGGAACGTTGGTCAATGGGGGATGGGACCTACTGATCTATTTCAGAACATAGAGGCAGGCACCCTTTATAAAAAGGGTGGGTAGGAGGATGCACTAAATGATATCTAAGGCCCCTTTCCTATTCTAAATCCTATCATCCCATGAAATTAAAATCCTAGTGCCTGTCCTTAAAATTCTAATTATAGGGTTCAAGAAAGGTTAGATGCACCACCAATGAAAAACTCATTCTTCTAGTGGACAGAGTCAAGAAGTTTGTCCCTGTTGTTGTTGAGGCTTTGCATGCTTTATTTCATTTGAGCTTCACAACCACCCTATGAGGTAGGGGGTATGATTATTCCTATTTGGTAGATTAAGAATCTGAGGCACAGCAAATACCCCAGAGTAACAAAGCTAGTGAGTTCATGAGGCAGGATACAAACCCAGGTATTCAAAGACCAAATAACAGAACTAAGTAAGTCGGAGACTTTTAAGAAAATGCTTTTGTGAAGTTTAAAAAGATCAACTTCTATGCCGTAGATAATGATGAGAATAACGATCTGAAGAGTGACATGCAGTAGAGCTGAGCATCGGATTTGGAACTGGAGAGCCTCAGGTCTAATCCCAGTTCTGTCGCTTACTACTCCTGTGATCTTGGGCAAGTTACTTCACTCTGAGCCTCAGTTTCTTCATTTGCAGAATGAGAGCTTAGTACCAGATAACCTTTAAGGTTTCTCTCAGCTCTTTTCTATGATTTTCCTAAAGAGTTACACTGTGTGCCTTCTAAGAAGGCATTTCAAGAGATTACAATGTTATTTTTATTATATATGTGTGTATGTAAATAGATATACATACATGTCTATACATGTAGCTAGATATATATACATGTGTGTATATATATGTAGATAGATACATGTGCATGTAATAAATGCTGCTAGTTGACTGATTATTCCAAAACATCAAGAGAACAGGAAAAACTTGAGAAAAGAGTGATGGTAGAAATGATTTCTAAATGGTTTATAATTCCAATCCCAATAAGCCACAAAACCCTGGATTCTGAGCCAGAATCTTACACTCTGCACCATAGAAAGGGAAACCATATTAGCTTGTGAAGAACTAACTCAACAAAACATTATCTTGATGTTTCCTGGAACCATTCCAGGGATGGGTGCCAAAATGTTGGATCAGTTTCAATTTTGCCAATACCCTTCCCTGGGCAACTAACTGTTTAATGTTCAAATTATGGGGATGGTAAGCTCATCAGGGAAGAGGCTATATCATAATAAGTATTGTGCAAATCACTGTGTACTTCATATGCTCCTAAAGTAACGAATCCCCAAATGATCAAATGCATCAATGATCTCTCTGATGCCTCTGTTGATTCAAATGACAAGCCCTCCATGCCTGCCCATCCTGTGCCATGCTTGGCTTGTCTTCCTCTAAGTTTACCGTGGCAGAGCATATTCAACAAGGTAGGGGCCTTCCTTGACTTCTCGTACCATTAAGAGGATACCAATGGGGCAAAAGGGGTGCCTAACCATCCCTTGCCTTCACCACGTCATCAGTCATCCTCTTTTTCACTCATACATTTCTTTGAGGACCCAATGAAATAAAGTATTGAATAAAAGTGGTAATATGATGAAGACGCACTTAAAAAAAACTTTGGTGTAAGCCAATTGAAATGGGACTCTCCATCTCCTGAATAATAATTGAGAAGCCTGTGCCTGCTGCACATTTTTCACTAGTTTTGGTGGGGAGGTCTACCTGATAGCACCCTTCTAAATCTCACCTGAAAATCATCTCCCCATCTCCCCAAGTGAAACACACATATCAAAGAACTATTATCCAAGACTTTCTATCCCCAATACCACCACCAAGGAAAGCCCTATTAGTGACTATGAGTATTTTTTAATGGTATCAGCCAGGCAGTGCGGTACAATGGAAAGAGAACTTGCATAGGACATGGGGGCAGCTAGGTGGCAAAGTGGATAGAGCACTGAGCTTGGAATCAAGCAGACTCAGACACTTCCTAGCTGTGAGATCCTGGGCAGGTCACTTAATCCTGTCTGCTTCAGTTTCCTTATCTGTCAGATGAGCTGGAGAAGGAAATGGCAAACCACTCTGGTATCTTTTCCAAGAAACTCCCCTCCAAAAATGGGGTCACAAAGAGTCCGACATGACTGAAACAACTAAACAACAACAAAAATGGAAGATGGAGGGGAGTTAGTTCAATTCCTGCCTCTGATGCTTACCCCTGGGCAAATCACTTAACTTCCCTAGGCCTCAGTTTCTCCATCTGAAAAATAAGGAGGTTGAACTAAATGGCCTTTGAGGTCACTTAATTATCTTAGCACTGTTTTTGGAGTCAGAGAACCTAGACTTAAATTCCAGATTTGCTATTTACAGGCCATGTGACCTTCAGGAAGTCATGTTGCCTCTCTAGGTCTTAAGTTTATTCATCCGTGAAGTGAGCGGATTGGACTAAGTGATATCTTTCGCGATATCTTATTTGATATCAGAGGCAGATACATGATATAGTAACTAGAGCACTGGATCTTCAGTTCAAATCCTGCTTTGGACACTTCCTAGCTGTATGACCCTGAGTAATTTAACCTCTGCATGCCTTTGTATCCCCATCTGTAAAATATGGATAACAACAGCACCTACCATCCAGGGTTGTTGTGAAGATCAAGTGAAATATTTGTAAAGCTCTTTGCAAACCTTAAAGCACTATATAAATGCTAGTTATTATAGCTAAGGTCTTGTCCAGTTCTAAATAGGAATCTATCATAGAAATGGTCCACTGGCGCCTTTGTAAGGAGGGGCTCCCTTATCCCTGGAATCCACTCCCTCCTGATCCTTTTATATCTTAGCATCCCTAGCTTCCTTCGAAGTACAGCTCAGATGCTGTTTCTTGACCTTGCCCCCATCAGACTTCATATATAGCCCCCTCAGACCTCCTATGCATAGTTTTTAAACTCTCTAATGTACTTACTACGTAATAAATATTTTCCATCTGACAGCTAGCTCACCCTTCACAAGACAGCTTGGCACACAGAGCTGGACTAGGAGTCATCAAAACTGAGTTCAAAGCCTTCCTTAGATGCTTACTAGTCCTGTGACCTTGGTCATACTCTTAACCCGACAGCCTCAGTTTCTTCCTCTTCAAAATAGGGATAAATAATATAAGCCACCAAGGACTTGTTACCTCACAGGGTTGTAGAGAAAAGCACCTGAAAACCCGAAAGCTGTATATAAATGTTAGCCTGTTTGTCATTAAGAACTGAAAGCTTGTAAGCTGCTCCTGGGAAGGAACCATGTCTTATCTAAATGTTGTTGTCTCTCCCCCAGTACTTAGCATGGTGCTTTGCACACAGTAAGTGCTTAATAAATGTTGAAATAATGTCTCTGCTTAACTGAAGTAGTTTGTTTTTTTTTATAAAATTTTCCTCCATATGTTCATTTTTTCCCCCCGCATTTCACTTCAAAGAAATGAACAGGATTGAGATGTGTCCACCTTTAAACCTCAGCCTTCTCTCCCCAATTTACTGAAAGAGGAGCTCAGGCTACATTAGCCTTGACTGTTGTGAAGGCTTGTAGTACACCCAGATCTTTCACCATGTCCTTGAACCAAGACAAATTTCTGCTTCCCTAAGCTTACTCTTATCTACAGCAAGAAAACAACAATAAAAACATAACTTTCACTTAATGACCCCATGCCAGGAAAGGAAAGAAAAAAAACTGACATAGAACTGTTACAATATGAATTCTAAGGAAGACACCAACTGCAAAATAGAAACCAGGAGCCCTGTTCCTATGTATTTTCACAGTTATTAAGCTCTGAATGATAACTGCTTTCACAGGATCCCAGAAAGTCAGCACTAGAAGGCATCTCAGGGATCAGGGGCTAGGTTCTCTTCCCAACCCTGCCATTTAACAGATGAGGAAACTGAGGCCTGGAGAAATGATGTACCTTACCCAAAGCCTCACAGCTAAGAAGTTAATATCAATCTCACCACTAGTATGAGGTACTCTGCCTCCAAGACCCTTGAGTACCCTTTAAGTATATAGCCCAATCTAAAGATCAACTGTTCTATTCAAAAGCAAGCATAAAAATCAAGGACGGTTAAGGAAAGTGAAGGTCAGTCAACACTTAAGATTGAAATCCTGTGATTCCAGTTTTCAAGGATTTGTAACTTTTACATTAACTTTTTTTCTGGACTCCAACTGCTAAAGTGATTTTTTAAAAAAGATACTAATTTAACATCAAATCCCCTTCTCCAGTTTAATATGATGACTTGAAAAGTAGATATCAACTCAGAAAAAAATGAAACATACTTCCTTCTCAGCAGAGGTGTCAGGAAGGAAGGTTACAGCATCAGGTTAGATCTGATTATCAATCAAGCAACAAGCATTTATTAAGTGCCTGCTGTGTCCTAGCTGTTGTGCTAGATCCAGGGATAAAAACACAAAGAAACAAACCCTACTCACAAGGAGCTGTTGATTTTTCTTAACTATTTTCCTTTGTAACTAATAGCCAGCGATGAATGTGACATAGAAGAAAAAGGCTTCGATAAAATTTTTTTTTAATTATTTTTTTTTAATGGGAAGAGGATTGAAATTTCTGGAGCCATATATAAGCTTCACAGAACTATGTGCATAAAACTTGTAAGAGTATTTCATAAGTACATATAGTGTAGGCTAGATCCTACACTGACCTCATACCCTTTCTAAGGATGCCTGTCAGAGCACACAAGAAAAAAGCCAACATGGAGATATTCCTATACTCTACAAAGCAGTGAGGTATAACTAGGTCTTTAATCCATAAAACTGAAATATTTAAAGAAAAAACTGATACTACAAAGTGGCCTATCTTCAAGCAAACTTTATTGTGCTCCCCCTCCTCCCATTAGTGTACTTATTATATGTCAGACCATGATAACATCATGAAATTTGTAGTTGGGGAAAAAGTCTACTCAAGTCTGTAATTTCAATATTAGACACATCAATATTAAGGTGATGAAGGTTTCACTTTTGGTTTAGTGAATCTTTTGACACTTCCCTGCTCTGGACCTCAGTTTCCTCCACTGTAAAAAATAAGGGGGTTGCCTAAATAATCTCTAAAATCCTTTAAAGATCTAAATGCCCAGAACCTGCTTAACCTTTTGTAATAATGCCCCAGAGTGGGTTAGTGGAAGAGTAAGATCCCTCAAATCAGAAAAACTTTCTGGTTACCAATCTTACCTTCTTCCTTTTCATCGAATAAAAGACATTAAAAGGGTACCTGTGTCAAGTTTGGCTTACATAGATGTTGGCTGTTTGACTGAAAATTGGCCTGAGAGAAGCATGGCAAATTAAATAGAAGACCTCCTTTGGAATCATGAAGACCTGGGTTCAAGTCCTGACTCTGATCTGCATTATCTGTCAAGGTGTCCAAGAGCAAGTCACTTAAACTACTCAGTGTCCAGTTTTAGAAAGCAGCTGACTATCTTCACTGGTGGAGAGTTCTCTCCACAGTTCTAGAGTACAAAGTGGGGGGGGGGAATGGGGAGAGAGAGGGAAATAACACTATTAACCCTGAAAGGGTGTCAAACAATGGGGTGGAGTGGAGACAGGAACATAGCATTTTTCACAAAATTCTTAATATCAAGAATTCCAATCACAATCAATAAAAATTGGTTAAGCTCCTATTATGTGCCAAGCACTGACCTAAACGCTGGGCATACAAAAAAAAAAGGTAAAAGACGGTATCTGCCCTCAAGGATCTTAAAATCTAATGCAGAGAACACTACATGGGTACGTAACAAAGGGCTGGGTACTGGTGCAGGAGCAGAGCCTTTAAAAACCACCTTTCAAATCCAACTTTTTGCGAAAATGAGCAGCTTCACCTTCGACAAGTCCCCCCAGTTTTGGAGCTAGAATGGGGAAATATGGACCTGGCTCAGGAAGGTGAAAATGTGAATGGGGGGCTAAGACAGACAAAATGTCGGTGGCAGAAACAGAAAGTCAGAGAGTAAACAGGAGAAAGGTAAAGATACATAAATTGACGTCGTCTTTGTGTGCGGGAAAACTACAGTATGTCAGTGGTTTTCGGCTTCCTGTTTGTAAAAGAAAAAAGCGTTTTCCCGGTTTCTCTCCCTCTCTTCTCTCCCTCTCTTCTCTCTCTCTCTCTCCTCCCTCTCTCTCTCTCGTTCTCTCTCTCCCTCCCCCTCTCTCTCTCCCTCTCTCCTCTCCCTATCTCAAAATACACAGTCTTCTTCAAAATATACAGTCCACCGTGCTGCGCTTGCCTTGGCTCACTTGCTCCCTATGTCTTCTGTTCCCTCCCTCCTTCTCTCCCTCTCCTCCTCCCCTTCGCCCCTAGCCAGACGCGAAGGGGCGGAGGAAAGGGTGTTTGGGGGCTTTCCAGTGATTAAGGGGATATTAGTAGTAGCAGGCGTCGCTGTAGTAGATCGCCACCTCTTAGTTCCCCAGCTCTTTGGGTAGGAGGTTAGAGCCGCGGACAAAGCACCTCCCCTGTCCCCTCCCACCCCGTCCAAAGGGTGGAGGTGGGAGGGAGGAAGGGAGGGAGGGAAGGCGTGTGAAGGGAGGAGGAAGAGGAGGAGGGGAAGAAGGTGCTGCTCAGCGGGCCTGCAAAGGATCACGCCGAAGGGGAGGAGGGGCTGAGACAGCATCAGAGCCAAGGGAGGAGGAAGAGAGATATCTTTAAGACCGAGATAAACAAATTGCCCCCCCATTCACGTGTGGGGTGAGGGGGAAAGAAAGGGAGGCAGGCGGGGGCGGGGGAGAGGCGAAGAGAGGAAAGACGCGAAGAAGGGGGGGAGGCTCAAGGATGGGAGGGGGAGTGAGTGGGAAGAGACAGACACAATCCTAACCCTCCCCCTACCCCTTCGGCTCTTTGTCACGGAAATGCCCAAACCTAGCGCCCAACAGAAGCTGACCTCTCTGCCTCCCGCCCCCCATCTCTCCCAACCCTTGAGTGCAAAAAAGAAGATTCTCCCGGTCTGGGGAAGTGCCCGATTTTTCATCCTAAGTAGAAAGCAGCCCCCTTCTCCCTCTGTGGGTGTCCGCACTACCCAGCTGTTCACGGCACTGTCTGTGCGCCCACGGAGCTAGGCGAATAGTCAGTGCCCTGCTCAGTCACACCGGGCTTTGACATTAACATCCTCCCACCCACCCCTGGCCACACATGCACACGCATTACACTCAGAATGAAATTGCGGGGGGGTGGTCAATGTGGGTTTTCGGGCAAATAAATGCCTTTCACTAGCTCCTAATCAATCCTGAGAAAAGAAGGGAGGGAATGAAAGGAAGAGAAAGACAGAGAAAAGAGGAGGAGGAAGAGGATTAGAGAAGAAAGACCCGAGAGAAAGAAGGGGCTGAGATGCGAGGAAAAGAGCTGTAACAAACTCCTCAGCTAAGTCCAGGCAACCAAGCAGGTTGGAGGCCTCTTGCCTCGGGGTTGGGGAGCGGGGATCGCGCTACTTCCTACTTGCTAAGTTATGCAATTGACAGACAAACACCCCACCCCCAAGCTTCTGCCTCCACAGGCAAACCTCCTACACCTCTATCTTCTAGTGGCAGTGCTCTTCTCAGTGCTTATTAAAACACCCGGGGAAAGTTTGATGGGGGGGGAGGTGTGGGATGGTTCCGGAAGCAAAAAGGACAGTCTCAGGGAAGTTTAAAAGGAAAAAAGGGATGGGGGTGGCGGAGTGCGAATCCAGAGTCGTGTAGCAGTGGCGACTGCAAGGAACAAGCTTCAAGCAACACAAGGGGAACTTTCTCCTTTACCTGCTGCAAGAGCAGCAAACCCAATCTTACTTTCCTCCCCGCCCCTTCACCTGCCCTGCCAACCCAGAGTTTAAAAAGCCATCGATGCAGCGTGCACACACACATACACGCGCGCGCGCGCATACATACATACATACACACAAATACACATACACTCCATGCGCACATCCCCCCCCAAAAAAGTTCATTCACAAAACTCTTAAGACTTCCCTAAAACAAAGAGGGAAAGGGGCATGGATATTTCACCCTCCCTCTCCCCTTCTCATTTTGGGGAGAAAATGGTACCTCCCCAGAATCACAGCATCAATTCCTCCCCTAGCCCAAACGAATGTGCTCTAAAAGGGGGGGGGGGAGAGTAAAGGGGAGAGAAACGAGACTTGCGAGGTTGAGGAAGAGCTGGGAGGTGGAGAGCTAGGGAAAGGAGGAGGAGCAGACTTTCAACTCAAGATTCATCCTTTTTCAAACTGGTTCTTAGGGAAAGGGGGGAAAAACTTTTCCAAACAGCCTACTTGGAAGACGCTCCTTAAGGTGCCTTCTTCCCCGTCTTAAACCTCCTTTTTTTCTGTCTCCTCAACCCCACCCCGCTCCCCTTCACATCTGACAACCCTGGCCGACTAACAGGTATCTGAGCCTTTTCCCAGGAAAAGTTTACTTGAAACCCGTTCGCTCCCACAGAGCTCCCCTTTTGCCCAAGTCAGTTTCCCCCCTACCCCACCACCACCAAACCAGAACGGCAAGCTCCCCCCACCCCCAGTCCCCATCCAACCAGGTCCCGCGTCCCCCTGCCCGGATTGTGCCCTCACCATGATTAGCGTGTGATTTCTTTGCTCCGCCGAGGCAGACTCTGCATCTTGCTGCTGTTTGCTCGAGTGCTGCGAGGGCTGTTTGCTGCCGCCGCCGCCGCCGCCCCCGCCGCCCGATTTTTTGGCCCTTTGCTCCAGGGTCCTCTGATACAGGCTCACCGTGTCCCTGCGCTCCAGCTCCAGCTGCTCCGCCTGGGCTTGCTGGTACCTGTTCTCGCAGTTGACATGGTGCCGCCTGCAGCCTTCGATGCGCTGCCTCAGCCGCTCCACCACCGTGCTGTGCTTGGGGACGCTCCCCGGGCCGCCGCCGCTGCCCCCGGGGCCGCCGCCGCCGCCACCACCGCCGCCGCCGCCAGCATGGTGATTGTTACTCGGTGCAGCGGGAGTACTATTGGGAGTATTATTCACACCGATACCGGCCCCACCGAGGCTGCTGTTCAGGTTACTGTTGATGCAAATACTACTGCCGTTCGCGGTGGCAGCAGCGGGGGCTGCGAAATCCCCCATCCTGCTCCCCGTGCACACTATTTTGGAAGAACTTTTTGTATCCACCCCCCTATCAGCCTCCTTCTTGGGTCCAGGATTAAAATAGTTTTAAGTGGAACGCGGGGGAGCAAACAAGCACATGGATGGAGACACCGATCCCGAGCAGGAGGGGGAAGAAGGGGGGGAATACTTGAGGGGGGGCTGTTGCTGTTGTTTCCTTTTTTTTTTAAACTGTAACGCTCCCCTCCAATAATAATATTGAAGAAGGTGTTATCAGAGTATCATCAAGACACCTATCAACAAAAACAATCAACAAACTGAAGAGTAGCAAATCGGGTTGCAACTCAGCGGGAGATCCGTTCCTTCCCTCACTTCTTTTTATAATCCATTATTTTCTAATAAATTCCAGGAGATTTCCGGTGGTTGGCAAGCATTTTCTCCCCATATTCGGGGGGGGGGGAACCACACACACACACACCACACCACACACTCGCTCACAGGCAAAGACACCCCAAGCAGACACACAATACACACACTCGCTCCACACTCACAGCATCAAAAGACAGCGAGCTTTCTTATTGCATTTTCCTTCCACAAAAAAGTTTTGGTGTTTATGCCGCCCCGTGTTCTCAAAGTACTTTGGCTGCTCGGTTGCATTTCACAGGAACCTAAATATCAAATCCTCGGGTTGGGGGGAAGTAAACATATGAACAATCCCGGGGGTGATTGCAAAAGTAGATCGGTGAAGTCCTTTAAAAAAAAAAACCACGCCGAGCTGATAAGAGCCCCCAACGCTTGGCTTTTGCTGCTGCTGCTACGGCTGCGGCTGCTCCTCCTGCCACCATCACAATGATCAAGTGCTCTCCTCCTCCTCATCCTCCTCCTCCTCCTCTCTCTCCTCCACCTCCTCCTCCTCCTCCATGCCAGCGGAGTGATATCAGGACAAGAGAGCTCAGTAAACACAGAAGCAGCAGCAGTAGCAGCAGCAGCAGGCAGAGCGGTAGCAGCAGTGGCAGCAGCAGCGGCGGCGGCGGCAGCAGCAGCAAAGAAGCAGCAGCCGCTTGAGGCCGTGAGACCGAACCCAGGGACAAGGTGCAAAACCCGGCCCGGACTCTCACCCGGCAGGAGTGGAGAAAGGCACACACCAATGACTCTCTTCTCCCTTTCCCCTCACCTTCCTCTCCCTTCCCCCCTCCCCACGCCCCCAACCTTACTACTGCCCTCTGAATAGGAAGCCACAGCTGCCAGAAAAAAGAAAAAAGAAAGATCCTGAGGGATCTCGGGGATGAATCAACTTTTGACCTGTGAACGTATGTGTATGTATGTATGTATGTGTGAATGTGTGTGTGCGTGGGGGGGTGTAATTCGTTCGCGTGTGCGTGTTCGTGCGCGTGCGCGCGTGTGCTTCGGCTCCGGGGCTTGATTTCCTGATTCCAAGCGAGGTCTGAGGCAAGCTCAAGTTGTTGTTATACATTTATGTATTATATTGCAGAACTGTGCATGACCAGGCAGAAACATTGAGGTTCCCCAGTGCTTGTCTGTCAACCCTATCCATGTGAAAAGGGAGGGAGGGGTGGTAAGGTGAAGGAGTGAATTGTTTTTAAAAAGCCCCAGGTAACCCAGGGTCCCGTTTTTAATCATAGAACGTGTGACCACTTAGAAACTCAGACACCGATGCTGGAACGCTGGAACCCGGACGAGAAACTTGGATATCCGTTCGATATGAATCCAAGAAACTTGGCTATTGTTGAATTCGCTGCGTGTAACCATTTGTTGTTACTAAGGCAATTATTTTTCCCCTTGCCCTTAGAATATGTTTTAAATCAAGCAAGCAGGGACTTGGAGGTGAGACTAACAGCACATTGGAACAGACTGTTTTGAACACTAGGTGCTAATGACAGCAGTAATTAAGGGTCCTTCCCAAATCAAGTGGAAAGATTGCAGATTTCATAGAAGAGAACTACAGGAAAAACACAGCATTTCACAGTTTATCAGGACCAAAACAAAAACAAGCTAGCGCTCACACAGGCTTACTTTATGGATGGATAGATTTATTTTGTTTAAATGGCTCCATAATACATACAGTTACCATGAGATGATCGCTCCCAGAAAGCTATGTCAACTTCCTTAAAAAAAAACAAAAACTGCTGAAAGCATCTTTCCAGGTAAACACTGAGTTTCTGTAAGGAGAGGATCAGCTTGAGACCAGAAATAACATCCTAGAACCTGGACTTAACTCATTTCAAGAGCATCATCCAGTTAAATATTTTAGTTTGGCAAGACAAGTAGTGTTTTCCTTGCACTCAACTAGCAACATGTACTGGGCTTTAAAATGGGATGTCAACAAATAAGGTATTCCACATTGTTTTGATAAGCATTACAGACATATTCTTTTAGGGTAAAAATACACCCCAGTTTTCTAAAGTAGCCAGGAATAAAGGAACTTTGGATCTCATGCATTAGTCATGAGATCTGATTTAAACCATCTTCATTTCTTGGCATTGCAGATTAGCATAGGATGCTATTTCTAACCTCATAATGTCAGCGATAAGGAACTGTTTCCCCCCCCATTCATTAATCAGGTCTATAATGTGAAATCTATCTTTTACATAGGCTGCCTTACAGAGTACAGGCTGTAACACAGTACTGATTATAGTGGTGTGAAAATATCTCTAAATTGGAAAACAAAATGCTAGAAGTGACTTCTGGAATTTCCATACTTTCAAGAAAGAAATGGGGTTGGATGTTAGATTTTGCAGTGTAAATAGAAAGAGACCCTGGAATTAGGAGATTCTTGATTCTAAATTCTGCCTCCAGAGTTTATTAGCTGGGTGACAGACCAGAAGCAAGTTATTTCCCTTCTCTGAACCTCAGTTTCCTCATAAGTAAGCTGATGATCAGAGGCAACAGGAGGCAATGGGTAGAAAGCCTAGTCTTGTCGTCGGAAAGACTTGGGTTCAAATGTTGGGCACTATCTCTAACAACTTAGTGTTATCCCACCCAGACAATCCACTAGGATGTGTCAACTAAGTCATGACCTGGTTATGGAGGTCATCTATGTTTGGTGGAAAAATTTCCCACACCAGGAACTCCCCGGGGGGCCTCATCTATCTTCCCACGATTTTTGGATCAAGACATTACCCTCCTGATGGATGAACAACAACATTGTTTGGTATCTATAGTGCCTGCCTCACAAGGTGGTTGTTTTGTTATCAAATGAGATAATATATGCAAAGTGCTTTGTAAATCTTGAAATAAATGTCAGCTATTCTTATTTTCAGCATTCTTATCCTTCAAGCCTCAGTCTAAGAATCAAACAGATTAATTTTTTGTGATGGTCAGTAGGTATTCATTTTTTCAACAAGCATTAAGCACCTATTAAGTGACAGATTCTGCTAGGCACTGGCCATATAGAAACAAACGTGAAACAATGTCTTTAAGGAGCTTGTGTACTACTGAGGGAAACAATTTGGGCAAGATATAAACAGAGGAAATACTAAGTAATTTCAAGAGTACCAGAAAGTAGGTGGAGCTTGGATTGGGCTTTGAAGAAAGTTAGGGATTCTACCAGGAAGAAGTGAGTGAAGAAAGTGTGCACTATAGGCATAGGGGGCAGGGCAGGATGCAGCATATACACAAACTAGGAACATGCAAAGAGTTGTTTTTTGTTTGTTAATAAGAGCAAGATTAATTTTTTCACATATGTGCAAAAAATAATTCTTTCAGCAATCCAGGAAAAATATAGCCTTAGCATAAGGAAGAAGGCAACCTCAGATTCCCTCAACTTTTGGGGGGGGGAGGGGAAGGATATGTGTGTGTGTCTGTGTGTGTGTGATTTCACTGGTGCAGTTAATTCCTGGTAAGTAAACTTCCTTCTACTGAAGTAGATTGATAACAGTCCTGAATTTTGTAGTCTTACAAAATGCCCGGGGCACAGAGATAAATGACTTTCAGTACACATACAGTATGTATCAATGGAGTGGCTTGAACTCACTTCTTCCTGACTTGGAGCCCTGTTCTCAATTCACTAAGCACACTGTCCCTCTCTTAGCTCTTGTCTTTACTTAATTATTTCCCTTCCAAAACCTGCCAGTGTAAGAAATCAAAACAGTTTAGAAAGGCATTGAGTTCAGTCGTCCTAAACGACACTGGCTTGGCATCCAGAGGATTCAGGCTTTAACTTCTCGATGGTACCTACAATTTGGCTTTGGGAAAAGCTGAAAATAACAGTAATTGTTGGCCACTGGCATTTGCTGGGGATCTGTCTGCTTAACGTTTCGAATGACCAAAGAGCCGAAAGTATGTGCTTCTGAGAAGAACTTTAAGGGACTAATGGACTTTGTCCATTAGAACTTAGCATAGGCTCATGGATGAATGACTGCAATTTCATGGTAACTATTCTTGCATATGGCTGTGTGTATTTAAAAGTACCTACTGATGTGATCAGTTGTCCCTGTATGTGGACTTGGGTTCCAATCCAAACTCCACTACCAACCACCTATGTGACTTTGAAAGTCATTTAGTCCGTTTTCTCACCTCCAACATGCAGGAATCAGACTACATGGCCTCAGAAGTTCCTTCTAGCTCAAAATCTATGATCCCATGTCTTCCCTACCACAACATGAAAACAGAAGTAACAAACTGCAGGAATGAGGGATGAGAACGTGAGAGGCAAAAAATCAAAAACACATACAGACGAAACACCCAACTCCTTAGTGGGATTGTATCCCTGTAGCTCCTCTCTTCCACACTAGGGGGCAGCAACCCAGAACACAAAACTGGTGCCTAAGGGATTAACCATCTGGGAGAATGACATAGATCACAAGATGAAAGAGTTTAAAGGGATCTTTAAGATCATTTGGCCAAACCTTCCGTTTATAGAATCATGAACTGAGGCCCACTCAGATAAGGGAAAGGACTTGTCCAAAGTCGAGCAGGTACGAAGAGAAATACATATTTCTTGTATAAATGCTAGCTATCAGAAATATTAATGATGCTTATTAAGTGTTATTAGTAATATTTATTGATAAGCATTATTAAGTCATTCGCAATAGTTTGCATTATATATATATAGTGCTTTAAGGTTTGCAAAATGTTTTACAAATACTATCTCGTTTTATTATCACAACAGATGACATAATATTATCCCATTTTATAGATGAGGAAACTGAAGTGATTTGCCCAGAGTAAAACAGCTAGTATGTGTCTGAGGCTAAATTTTAACCGAATCCAGGTCTTAGACTCTATCTATCTCTCTCCATCACCTAACAGCCTCAGGTAAAAGATTGTTGAGTTGAGATTTGAACACAGGTCTTCTGACTTCCAGTCTAGTGCTTGTTCAGAATACTCCAAGAACTCACTCAATATTCACAACCTGTGGAATCTCAGGAGAAAGACAAATGTATTAGCTGCTCCCAGGTTCTGTGGATGATGTCTTTGAGGATGGCCAGCCTGGGGTGGAAGCTTCCTCATGATAATCTCTTAGGCCATTAGTGAATGACTGTTTCACAAAAACTTTCATTTCATTGTTGGCATATTTAGTTACATTTGGACACTATCGATTAACCAGGTTTTATTTGTCCCACAGTCACCACAGGAAAACCTCTTGGGTTTTAGGCAAGTTATAGACCTGAATCCCTCTAAAAGTATAATTTAACTACAGATTCTTCTTTCGACCTTTTCTTTTCCATGTTCTTTGTCCGCTTCCCTGCAGAAGACCTAAAAGCAACGAAAAGTATTTGATACTATACATTCCTACTATGTTCAGTGAAACCAATTTCGGCTTAAAATAACCACAACAACAGCATTTATATGAGGCAGCATGGATTAATGGTTAGGGAGCAAGGAAGGCCGGGTAGAGTTCTTCCTTTGACACATAGTAGCTGTGTAACTCTGGGCAAATGACTTCATCTATTTGGGCCTCATCCAGCTCCCCAGATTTCAAAGAAGGCGCTGACCTGGATTGGTAGAGAGTGTTTCCTCAACTAGGCATTCCCTGTGCCATTGAAATCCTAGGTACAATTGCTATCCCTTAACCTTAATAGCATTTCCGTAGCACTTTGAAATTTGCAAAGTATTTTGCATAGTTTATCTTCTTTGATCCTCACTATAATCTCATGAAATCAGTGCTGTTATTATCCCTGTTTTACAAATAAGGAAACTGAGGCTGAAAAGATTAAATGACTGATCCAGGCTTATACAGTTAGTGACTGAGGCCAAATTCAAATTCAGGTCTTCCATACTCCAAGTTCACTGGCTAAACCTCTACATCAGAGGTGGCAAACATCCTGAACACACTCCCCAGTGCTGCCCAAAGCAAATGGAAAGGTTAATTGGGAAATATTTAACAAAATAAAGATAGAATGGGACATAGAAAATGTTCATACTTGGTTTTCTAAGTCCACATGCCCCTGCAGGGATCCTTTTGTATGGTTCGGGGTGGCCCATGTTTTTATTTGAGTTTGCACTATAGCAGCTAGCAAACTTCCTGTCTCTTAGAACTATTCGAAGGTGGATTTGGCTGGCAGGAGATGGCCTGTTCCTCCTAGAAGGAGGCCTCCAAGCAAAGGTGGGATGACGATTTGTTAAGGGGGTGGGGCTCTTCATTGGACTGTGATGATTTCTGAAGACCTTTCAACTCAGAGATTCTGTGATGGGGTTTGACTCCCAACTTGAGAGGCAGGGAGAAGGATGTAAAGGATGGCAGGAAAAATGTTCTAAGAATTACAGCTACCCTAAAATGAGACGGGCTGCTTCCCCCATTTCTAGAAGTCTTTAAGAAGAGGTGAGATAAGCATGCAGAAGGGGAGAAAGAGTGCTGTAGGAGAAATTTCTGCTCAGATAGGAATTGGATTGGATGAAATGTCCACACCAGTGCTTGGAGAAACTATGTAGTGTCATCCCTAAGCCAGGGTACAGTCCTACCCTAGGCTGCCTTCAACATCTGTTTCTACATCGTACTAAAAGTAGAAGTCATAGCCAAGAGCTATAGATATTTCTCCTTTGTACAGCCTTCTATCAAGCTAGGCTGTCTGGGAAATCATATCATGCAGTGTCAAGGACATAAAATAAACTGCTTCTGCTACATCACCAGATTCCAAGAGGATCTCAGTGGATCCCTAGCAGAAGAGAGCTATACTGATCTGAAAAGGCCCATGCCAGGTACCTGGCAATCCAGCTACTCCCATACTCCAATGCCAGGGAAGCACTCTATCCTTAGCTTCCCTTTGATAATGTTTATCTTCCTTCAAAGCACAATGTTTCTTCCTTTAAAACTGAATAGAAGCTCCTTGAGTATAAGAACTATCTCATTTTTAAACTTGGTCTTGCCAGTGTCTACCACAGTGCCTGGCATATACTAGGCACTTAATAAATGTTTGTTGATTAGTTATGAGTCCTCTCCTGACTCCCCTTTTTCTTGGTGCTCTCCTTGAAATCATTTTATACTTATGTGTATGTGCATCATACATGTGCATTTCAGTAGAATATAAGTTCTTCAATGGCAGGAACAATTTCTTTTTTGTCCATAGATCCCCAGCACCTAGCATAGTGCCTGGTATGTAGTATGTGAACAAATATTTGAATTTGAATTAAAATATTTCAGACTGTACTTAAGCTCCGGCTTAGTGCCGACTAAAGTCAGTTACTAAGGCATCGAAACAGGAAAGATGGGAGCACACGGGATCTAGAGACAGAAAACCTCAGGGAAAGTCTTTGCTCTGCCACTTAACATCATGTTTTTGAGCCTCAGTTTTATAATTTGTAGTATGGCATTAATAAGCCTTGCACTATCTACCTAACAGGGTTATTTTGAATGAGTGGATGAGTAAATGAATGAAAAAGCATTTATTAATCACTTGCCACATGCCAGACACTATGCTGGGGATACAAATACAAAAAACAAGACCGTCCTTGCCTTCCAAAAGCTTACATTCTAGTAGGGGAAAACAATACTAATTGGGGAGGGATGACCAAGGTGGGATGTTATGGTAGAGGATATAATAAGGATGGTGTTAGAATTGCAGGGCAATTGATGAGCAAAAAATGTCCTTCCCAGGTGATGCAGGTTTGATTATTATTTACAGAGGTATGGGTACAATTGGGTGGGGTGATGTGTGTGGCAGGGCATGAAGATGGCCAGAGTAGTGGGGCTGGCTACTTATGGTGAAACTGACCTATAGAAGCCCTGGGGACTCCAGGTAGAAGTGGTGGGTCCGAGGTGGAGGCTGGAGCATGGAATGAAGATCACCAGAGAGGAGAAGAATAGTTGTAATTCACTGTAGAGTCAACTTCTCTTCCTTTTCCTCTTGTGCTTCCCCTTCCGCTTCCCCTTCCTTTGTCTGTATCACACATTCTGTAGGAGCACATTCCACTAGACAACCCTTATGGATGAGTTTCAGTTCTCTATGTAATACTATTTCTCCGTTACAGATAAGGACATTGAGGCCCAGGCAAGGAAAATGTCTTGCCCGAGGTCACAAACACAAGTAGTAGAGCTAGGATTTAGAAACCCAGGTACTCTGAAACCAGCAATCTTTCTATGATTGTTGTTGTTTAGTCATGTGCCATTTGGGGTTTTCCTTGGTAGATATTGGAATGATTTAGCATTTCTTCTCCAGTTCATTTTACAAATGAGGAAACTGAGGCATACAGGATTAAGTGACTTGCCTAGGGTCATGCAGCAACTGAGGCAGAGTTAAGTGACTTGGCCAAGGTCGTGCAGCTTGTAAGCATCTTAGGCCAGATTTGAACTCGGGAATATTTGAACTTGGGAAGAGGAGTCTTCCTGACTCCAGGCCCTGCACTCTAGCCACTGTGCCACAGAGAGTCCTGGTCTGGTAGCTGCATTCTGTGATAACTGGCTGCTGTTTACATAGCCTTCCCAGAGCTGTGCCTTGGTATTACTGAGCTTATACTGCTACCCTTCTATGTGCTGTAACAGTTACTGCTTTAACACCATTAAAGCCAGTAACACTTAGTTCCTCTGCTCCTACCACCATCTCTCTGGGAGCTAAACTATGTAAGAGTCTCTATTGCTGATCCCTTTTCGGGGCTGCTCACCCACCTGTTACCCAATTCTTACCTGTGGCTACAAGAAGCTGTAGCATGTGCATCGGTCACACCCCAGTAAATCCATCTCATCAGATGGGCTAAACCAGGTGAGTGGTTCCCACTCCACAGTCCATTATGACCTAGATCCCTCATGTCAAATGGACAATGCTGTGGTCAGTGACTATGCGCTACAGACTGGCTTGTTTGTTGACTGACTGACTGACTGACTGAGTGAATGGATACTTAGCCCTTAAATGTCAGGAAAACAGCATCCTAGAAAGCAAAATGGAGTTTTAAGTTGAGGTTGAATCCTCTGCTGTTGAATCAAGAGCCAAAGAACTTTAAATCCCTTATAGTTTATAGTCTCAGGAAGATGAATTCAACTATCCATTTTAAGGACTAGATATTAGTTTTCAAGTTTGTGCTGTGTATTTATATATAATAAAACCTCACTAATTATGGGAAAAAAACCAGTCTAATTAAATGTCAGTACCAAAACAGAGAGGAGTGCTAGTGCCTGCAACTGCAGGGAACCAGGGGCCTTTCTTTGGTAAAGACCAGAATGCAGAACAATGACCACACCTCTCCCAGGATTCACCCCATCTTGGAAGCACCCAAAACTAGCAGACCCCAGAACTAGCTCTGAAAAATAGCAGTACAAAAAAGTCTTAAGCTTGAGGTGGTGCCTCACCATTCCTGGGTGAGCAGAGCCCAACTTTAACATAAAGTTCAAAGTCCAAAAATAGGCTGGAAAAATAAGAAAAAAAAAGAGGCTGGCTATAAAAAGCTACAGTAGTGTCAGGGAAAACTGGGACATAAACTCAGAAAAAGACAACAATGTGAAAACAACTACAAAAAACGACTCAAAAAGTGCCAATTGGACCCAAGCCCAACAAGAATTTCTGGGAAAATTAAAAAGATAAGTGAGAGAAGAAAATTGGGAAAATACATTTACAAGAAAATTATGAAAAGAGAATTGTTATTGTTGGTCACCCTTCATTTTTAAAGAGGACCAAGATATCATAGGTGATGACCTGCATGTGAATTGGATTTAAGTGAGGCAGAGTTGCAAAAATCATGAGCCTCACTCTGTCTTTCAGAGTCATGGAAGTCCAGTGACAGGACAGAAGACAGAACAACTGTCAGTGGCCTGGGATGCAGTAGATGACCTTGGCATCTTCAATGCCTTACCAAGCTCTAAAAGTTCCACAGTGCCTGTTTCAGCTTCCAAATGCCATGCCATTGGAACAAAGTGTTTTCATTCACCCATTCTCCTCTGGGAGAAGTCTTCACATGCTTGGGGTAGACATCACCCTAACTCACCAATAGATTTAAAGCCTGTTCACTACCTGGTTTAGCCCAACTGATGAGATGGATTTACTGGGGTGTGACCGATGCACATGCTACAGCTTCTTGTAGCCACAGGTGAGAGTTGGGTAATAAGTGGGTGAGCAGCCCTGAGTCCTGAAAAGGACTCAACAAGCCCTCACACCAGAGGTGCTAGTCCCCCCTTAATATCCCATACATCTTGAAAAGAAAATTAACAACAAAACATTAAAAAACAGAATTGGCCTAATGGTAAAAGAGGCACAAAAATTCACTGAAGAAAAGAAATCCTTAAAAAGCAGAATAAGATGTGGGAAAATTGGGACATTAATGCACTGTTGTTGGAGTTGAGAACTGATTCAACTATTCTGGAAAGCAATTTGAAACTATGCCCCAAAAGCAACCAAACTATGCATACCCTTTGATCCAGCAATACCACTACTGGGTCTGATCCCTGAGATCATTAAAAAAGGGGAAAGGACCTACATATGCAAAAATATTTGTAGCAGCCCTTTTCATGGTGGCAAAATATTGGAAATTGAGGGGATGCCCATAAATTGGGAAATGATTGAACAAACTGTGGCATATGAATGTAATGGAATACAATTGTGCAATATGAAATGATAAACAGGCAGATTTCAGAAGAAACTTGGAAAGACTTGTATGAAGTGATGTAAAGTGAAATGAGCAGAACCAGGAAAACATTGTACACATTATCAGCAACATTGTGTGATGATCAACTATGAATGATTAAGCTCTTCTAAGCAACACAATGATCCAAGACAAGTACAAAGGAGTCACAAAGGAAAATGCTATCCATATCCAGATAAAGAACTGGTGGACTCTGAATACAGATCAAAGCATATTTTTTTTCACTTAAGTTTATTCTTATGTTTTTTTTTTCCTTTTGGTCTGTTTCTTCTTTCACAACTGTGACTAGTGTGGAAATATTTTTACATGATAGCACATATATGAACTATATCAAACTACCTACCATTTTTAGAAGAGGGGAGGGAAAACATTTGGAACTCAAAATCTTATAAAAATGAATGCTTAAAATTTTCTTGGCATGTAACTGGGGAAAAAATAAGACATTATTCCAAAAAATTTAAAGCCTTCCCTTGGGAGGGAAAAAGCAGAATAGGTCAAATGGAAAAGGAGGTACAAAAATTCACTGAAGAAACAAACTCCTTAGAAAATAGAATTGGGCAAGTGGAAGCTAATAACTCCAGGAGACATTAAGAAACAATAAAACAAAGTCAAAAGAAGAAATAAGAAAATGTGAAATATCTCATTGGAAAAACAAGTGACCTGGAAAATAGATTGAGAAGAGATAATGTAAGAATTATTGGACTACCTGAAAGCCATGATCAAAGAAAGAGCCTACACACCATATTTCAAGAAATTATCAAGTAAAACTGTCCTGATATTCTAGATCCAGAGGGTAAAATAAAAATTTAAAGAATCCATCAATCACTTCCTGAAAGAGATCCCAAAATGAAAACTCCCAGGAATATTGTAGCCAAATTCCAGAGCTCCCAGGTCAAAGAGGAAAAAAACTCAAGAAGCCAGGAAGAAGAATTCAAATATTGTGGAGTCACAGTCAGAATCACACAAGATTTAGTGGCTTCCATGTTGAAGGAGAGGAGGGCTTGAAAGATGACATTCCAGATGGCAAAGGAGTTATGATTACAACCAAGAATAACGTACCCAGCAAAACGGAGTGTAATCCACTAGGGCAAAAAAAAAAAGGATATTAAATGAAGTAGAAGACTTTCAAGCATTCCTGATGAAAAGACCAGAGAGAAGCATAAAAAGGTAAACATGAAAGAGTAATCAAAAGGGACTCAGTAAAGTTAAACTATTTGCAGTTCCATATGGGAAGATGATAGGGGTAACTCCTAAGAACTTTATCATTATTAGGGCAGTTAAATGAAGTTTACATAGATAGAGGGCAAGGATGTGAGTCAATTATGTTGGAATAATCTCCCCCTCCCAAAAAAAAATGAATGGAGAGATGCACTGGGAAAAGGGCAAATGGAGAGATAGAATGGGTAAAACGTTCTCACTAAAGAGGCATGTAAGGAAGAGCTTTTACAATGGAGGGAAAGATGGGTAAGGGTGGCAGGCAATACTGGAACCTTGGTCTCTTCAGAATTGGTTCAAAGAAGGAAGAATACACAGAGGGGGGAGTGGGAAGGGAGAAGTTGTGTAAAGAAAGCTACTTACTGGGGCAGCTAGGTGGCACAGTGGATAGAGCACTGGCATTGAAGTCAGGAGAACCTGAGTTCAAATCCGACCTCAGACCAAACACTTGACACTTACTAGCTGTGTGACCCTGGGCAAGTCACTTAACCCCAACTGCCTAAAAATAAGAAAAAAAAATAAAAAGAAAAATAAAAAAGAAAGCTACTTATCCAATAAGGAAATAGGAAGGGAAAGGGATAAGAGAAAAGAAAGGGAAATGATAAAGGGGAGGGCAGATTAAGGAAGCCAAATAGACTTTGAGGAGGAACAGAAGAGAGAGAAAGGAAGAGGAAGAAACAGAAGATAATGGGATGGAGGAAAATACACCGTAATCAAAACTGTGAATATGAACGGGATAAGCACACCTATAAAACAGAAGCAGACAGCAGAATGGATTAGATACCAGAATACAAGAACATGTTGTTTACAAGAGATACACTTGAAACAGGAACACACACAGAGTTAAAATAAAGGGCTAGAGCAGAATCTAATATGCTTCAGCTGAAGTTAAAAAAAAAAGGCACAAGTAGCAATCATGATCTCAGACAAAGCAAAAGCAAAACCAGATTTAATTAAAAGAGATAATCAGGAAAACTATTTTGCTAAAAGGTACCACAGATAATGATCAAAATTTTTTTACAAGTTTCTCTGATAAAGGCCTCATTTCTCAAATACGTACTGAGTAAAGAAGTGAGTCAAATTTACAAAAATAAAAATCATTCCCCAATTGATAAATGGTCAAAGTATATGAACAGGCAGTTTTAAGAAGAAATCAAAGCTAGCTATAATCACATGAAAAAATGCTCCAAACCATTATTGATTGTTGTTGTTCAGTCATGTTCAACTCTTTGTGACCCCATTTGGGGTTTTCTTGGCACAGGTACTAGACTGGTTTGCCATTTTCTTCTTCAGTTCATTTGACAGATGAGGAAACTGAGTCAAACAGGGTTAAGTGACTTGTCCATGGTCACAGAGATACCTGAGATCAGATTTGAACTCAAGAAAATGAGTCTTCTTGACTCCAGACCTAGCACTCCATCCAGTGTGCCACCTAGCTGCCCAGGAATGTTTCTAACTACTCCTTAATACATATACCATATACCACCCCTCTACCTACTTCCTGATGTCCCTTAATGCTTCTACTCCTATAATCTGTCACTATTTTCTAACCACTCCAACAGTGATGAGCATTTGATAGGGAATCTTTCTGTCCAAGCAGTAACTTAAATCGCTCAGCCCTGTAGCATTCCAATCTTCTGACAATTTCCCTATCCCATCAGCCTCTGCAGAATCCACAAGGTGGTGGGCAAAGGAACACTTAATTTCCTGAGAAGAGAGGTGAATGGGTTTAGGCAAAGGGAAAAGAGTCTCCAAAGGAGGGAAAGGTCTGACGAAGTAGAAGCAGAGAAGTTGTGGCTGCTCAGTTGGGATTGCTTTGAGTCTGCAAGGGAATCAGGACCACCCAGGAGGGCTTAAAGTAAAGCAGGAGCTCTCAGCTCTCTAAGGGAAAGGGAAAGATCTCAGGAAGTTGTATCAGACAAGCAACAGGAACTGAATCTGAGACATTCACTGAGATCATCATTGACTCTTTACCGCAATAGCTGGCTTGTATATGATGCTTTAAGGATTGCAAAATGCTTTAGATGGTATCTCTTTCAGTCCTCACAACCACTCCATGAGATAGGTGCTATTATTATTCCTATTGCACAGATTGGGAAACTGAGGCTTACAGAGATTAAGTAACTTTTCCATGGTCACCAAGCTAAATGTCTGAGGTAGGATTTGAATTCAAGTCTTCTGAATGTAAGTCCAATGCTTTATCCATTGTGCCAACTAGCTGTCTTTTTGTGTTGGGTTGTCTGTGTTTTGAGACACAGATACAGGCATGACACAGACACAAGCATAGAAAATGTGCCCAGGATAAAACCCAGGACACACACCTTCCTGGTTGCCTTTCCTACACAGGAGGTGTCCTAAAAGAGCACAACGGCGCAGGGAAATGAAACCATCTGCAGAGCCCAGACTAGCAAGTTGTCTCATTGAGATAGGGGTCTTGTCCTATCTTTTACCTTTCACATTCACCTTATACTTACTTACTCTTCATCTGCAACTGTAAGACTGGTTTAAGGAAAACACCAACAACTTTCTGGGTGTTTTTCTTAATTCTTAAGGATTTTGGCTGCCTGTAGCCCCAGGCAATACAAAGGAAAACAAAAAGCAAAGCTCCAGTGTGCAGTATCTGCTCCTATGTTTACCCCTTGTGAGTCAGCTGCTCAACCTTCTCCACTGTGCTAACAGTAAGAGTATCCAGAATTCAGGTTGTGCATGAATGATAATAGAAGACAGACCCAGGTGTGGCCCCTTGCGTGATAAGATTTCTTCCCCATTCTTTGTAATGGGGATGGGGAAGGAAGGTTGGCTAGAAAGTGAGTAATTACAATTTTTTTTGGTCATGGGGGGCAGGGTGCTTAGGGCGTCAGGAAGGAACTGTACCAATAATATCTATAGCAGTGAAGTGGCTGGAAGCCAACCTGGGAGAGTTAAGTGTCAGAGAATGGGAGGAGAAAGTACAGTTGAACTTGAGATCCATAGAGAGGCATTTTGGCAGTTGGCATAAGAACAAAGAGAGTGAGTTTGCAGGCTGTAGGTTTAAAGAATGGCATGAAAATAGAGACTGAGATCAGAGGGGCCTGCTTGTTGGAGGCTGTGGGTGACTAAAAATGTAGCTGCCAAAGAAGCAAGGAAGTTGAATATGTCTAGGGTCAATTGTGCTGAAGCTGAAGAGTGAGAATGTGGTGCTCACCTAGAGCTGGCTGTAATAACTAACATCTAAGTCATTAGAGTAAGTTTTAGGAAATTCTGATGGAGTTTAGCCATTTTGATAGCATAAGGAAGTTACCTTGGCACAACCCCGTATTGGGTAACACTGGTGGTAACACTGCTGGGGCCTCATTATACCTAGGTTAACTCTGAATAGCAAAATATTGGTCAGGAGAGTTCCTTAGGGAATCTACAATGCTTAAATAACATTTACAATAAGTACCTAATTTATACATGTAAATCTCAAACTCAACATGTGTAGTACTGGACTTTTTCAACAACTTGAACCTCCTTTCTGATACTACAGAGGGCACATCTGTCTTCCCAGTCACCCAGTTTGACAACCCTACAGTCAAAAACCTTCATTGAATCCTTATGATGAGGTTTAGGCATGTTAGGAACCCCAAAATGCAAGGGTACAAGGCTGGAGTTTGCCTCAAAAGAATTCAAGCACTCAAGCCTTCTTTCAGTCCAAGTAGTGAGTTTATTAAAACACTGGTTGAATAGTCAAGATTCCTAGTGAGTCTGCAGTATTTGTGATGCCAATACAAGTGAGCCAGATTCTTAAGGAATCTGTGCATTTGATGAAGATGGGACTGATATTTTTATACAGAAAAAGACTGTGGGAAAATCTGGATGGGATCAAGGAGTGGCAAATAGCCTGGGGTGGTCCAGAGATAGCAGAGAAAGGGGCCTAGATGGGATTAAGGAGCATCAAGTAATCTAATTAAGTAATAGTGAGCCAAATACCTTGGGCAAACACCAGGGATCTGGATTTCTGAAATTTGTGGGAAAATTCTGGGGCTTTTCTTTTTGGGGTTCAGATCCCATCCCCATCACATTCATTTCTGCAAGGCTCAGCTCAGGTGCCAACTCCCTGACCAACCTTACTTATTCCTCTAAGTGGAAATGCTCCCTCTTTTCAGTTACCTTATATTTACTTATTTGTGTATCTGGTGAATAAACCCAATAGACTATAAGCCCTCTGAGATCAGGGGTTGTTTCATTTTAGTCTTTGTCTCCTCAGCATCTAGCAAGGTGCCTTCCTTGTAGTTCAGTTGAACCTACCTCTGCATACAAACAGGACTGAGATCTGTTCTAGTTTTGCCACTGGGTCCCAGAGGTCTTGCTTGCAACTTGGCTGTGGTCACATCACTCATTTGGAGACAGGATTTGAATCCAGGTCTTCCTAATCCTGTCAGCATTCTTTCCCCTGTGAGCATAAACATCTCTAAAAAAGCAATATTTTTCCATTTTAAAATATTAATCAAATATTAATAAAATAATAAAATAGAAATAAAATATTTTTAAAAGCAAGTGTTCCTTGAAATAACTACTATCACCACTCCCATCTCCTAAATGTTAAAGTCCTTTTGCAGATGAGTCATTTAATCTTTCAGGGTCTTGATTGTTTTCATTTGTCAAAATGAGGATCTCTAAGGACTCTACCAGTTCTAAAATTCTTTGATGCTATCTTGTGATCCAGTCCAACTATCATACGCTTACTATGTGCAAGTCAGCTTGGCATAGGGAAAGAGGACTAGACTTGAAATTAGGAAGACCTGAGTTAAAAGTGACCACGAGCAAGTCACTTAACATGGCAGTGTCCCAGGCAACTTTCTAACACTATAAATTCCAAACAAGTCTCTAACACAATCCATTCCAAATATTGGTATTGGTGAAGGGAGTTTCCACACTGACGAAATCACAAATCTGGAACCTACTCCCCCAACCACCCCTCAAAAAAAAAAAGTTGAGTTAAGTGCTTGTTAAAGTCAAAATGAAACATAATCCCTAACCTGAAAAAACTTATGTGCCAAAGAGGCATTACCACATATGTGTCATCATCATCTTTAATCAGGCATTAATTGATCTCCCACTGGGTACCTCCTTGACTTGTGTACAAGGACTAAAGGATAGACCCATTTTCTTCTCTAGTGGAGGTTACCTTCTAATATGGAAAATCTGTTGCAGACATGCACAGACTAGACAGGCACTGAGTGGTAACACACATAACACATACACACACACACACACACAAAACCACAAATGCCGCTCCTGACAACATGTACATCTTGTAAAATAATTGAACTACTTTTAACACCAAATGGCTAGTGACCCTGCCCCCCTGGCCAATTCCTCAAATGTTTCACCACATTTGCAAAAAAAAAAAAAAACAAACCCCAAAACAAAACCAAAACCAGACATGGTGTCTGTTTTGCAGTGATTCCTTCAACATATTTAGTCAAAATCAATGGGAGATTTAAGAGTCAGTGCAGCCACATGTTAGAGGAAGCAATCCTTCAGTGACCAAGCTATGTCTTTCTGTATATAAGGCAGTAAGGGCTTTAGGATCTCTTTGAACATGAGCCAAGGCAATGAACAATGGGAATGGGTGAAACATTCTAGCTAATACTCTTTTTCCCTGAGGGCTGGGGGGTGGGAGGGAAAGGAAGTCTTCATTTGGCTATACTTTTGGTACATGGGGGAGAGGCCATGGACAAAGTGTTTCAGGACTCTGGAAATCTGTTAACTTGCTGCAATTGTGCAAGATATTCCTAGGTTTTCATTCTGACTCCCACCCAGCACATCAGCCTGACTCTGGTGATTCACTATAGGTAGGTATAAGATGGATTAACTGGTGCGTTGCTGAGCCCAAAGTGTTCAAAATGAATAATTGAAATCCTCAAATGGTTCTGTGACCTCATCAACATGGGTTTTCCTGCCAGTGATGCAGATTGCAACCGCTGCCCACCTGCCCATTCTGTGTGATTCTTGTCCTTGTCTTCCCATCAGTTTGACAACAGGGGGTTCACCCAGCCTTCTGTAGTCCTATTTCAGGGTTTACTGACAGGGAGTCAATGCCAATGGTTATCCCTCCATCTTCTCATGGGATCAACCCATCTTCTCTTCCATTAATACATTTCTCTGTTGTAATCTGGAAAATATAAGGTACTTACATGGTATAGTTTATAAACTAAACAAATGAGCATTTTATTCATGTATAAAACAAGAATAATAATAATAATAAGAGCTTCACATTCACATAGAGATTTAAAGTTTATGAAATATAACATTTGCACTGTTGGTGTTCAGTTGTGTCCAACTCTTTGTGATACCATTGGGGGTTTTCTTGGCAAAGATACTGAAATGTTTTGCCATTTCCTTCTCCAGCTCATTTTACAGATGAGGAACTGAAGCAAACAGTTTTAAGTGACTTGCCCAGGGCCACACAGCTAGTAAGTGTCTGAGGCCAGATTTGAACTCAGGAAGATGAGTCTTCCTAATTCCAAGCCCAGTGCTCTAACCACTGCACTACCTAGCTGCCCTGTAACATACATTGCATCATTTGATTTTTACAATAGACATATGAGGTAGGTGTTATTCTAGTTTTACAAAAGAGGAAACTGGAGGTCAAAGAAATTTGAATGATACACCTATAAAACTTTATGAATATACCTATAGAACTTTCTGAATCCCAGTCCAGGGCCTTACCTAGAAACCAGAAGTCTAAGAAAAACCTGAAGGCAGAAACAAATTGACATTCTCATCCTTGTTACTTTCTATTTAGTTTCCTTGGGAATTTGTGTAAGTATTGACATCTTTTACAGTCTCAGACAAGAAGAAACCTCAGAGGCCATCTAATAGTGATTATTCCAGAATGAGTACCCACATCAGTATCTCCAGCAAGTGGTTGTTTAGCATCTATTTGGAGATCACCAATTTTGAAAGAAACTTCCCAAGGCAGAACACATCATTTTTATTTGGCTCTTATTGTTAAAAATTCCCCCCCCCAAAAAAAAAGCCTTAACTCTTCCTCTTTGTGATTTTTGCTCATTGTGTCTAGTTCTTTTCAATGAGGCCAATAAGAACAGGTTAGGTAGATGGAATGGTACGTGTACCAGAGAGCGCACTGGGCTTGGAACCAGAAAGGTCTGATTACAAATCCTGCCGCCTCAGACACTTAGCAGCTATATTGCCATGGATCAAATTACTTAACTTCTCTGCCTCCGTTCTTTCATCTGTAACATGAAGAGATTGGACTCTATGGTCTTTAGGGCCCCTTCTGCCTTTAAATATATGATCCTGTGAGTCTAATCCCTGTTTCACAGGAGAGTCCTTCAGCTGGAATACAATTAATAACGTCCCCTTTGGGGATTGGGGATTACCCAGTCCCTTCAAACAGTCAATATAGAGTGTGTCCCCCAGTTCTCTTGCCATCCCGGTTGTGGTCTTGTGGACAAGTTTCAGCATTCCTAAGTGTGACACCAGAACTGAACACAATACTCCAAATGTTGCTTTATAAGAGCAGAGTACAGTAAGACTATCTTCTTCTGAAATCACTGAAGTTATGGCCCTCCTAGTGTAGCCCCTTTTGGTGCTAACTTCCCCCAATTCCCACTAGAACTGACAGGTTGGGTCCCCAGAGGGTGGCTGACTACCTCACCCATTGGCGTTCTATGCCTAACCCTGAGAAGCTGGGGGGTAAGGGAGAGATGGAGTAGTTTTCTGGTACTGTAGATCATGAGCCCTAGCCCCATCAATGTGTTACTCATTGATTGTCAGTTGATATAAATTACCTTACCAGGGTTAATTAGCTTTTAGAAATGTATATTTACTGTGAGAGTATAGTAAGAATAACTGCTTTAAAACCATTCCCCCAAAAATCTTGAACACATTCTACCATGAACATATTCAGAGTCTAAGAGGAAGGGCTCAAGCTTAGACAACACATGTAACAAAGGAAAAATTCATAGCTCCTGATTGGATGAAGGCACTGTACTTTTCTCCCCTAGTACAGCCGTCTTGAAGTTCCTTTGAGGTGTATGGAGTTTCTCCTTGGATACATTGCTTGTTATTGGAACAGAATCTCCACTAACATGATCAGCTCAGGGAAGAAGGAGGTATAACTTTCCCTCCCAAGGATATAAGCATAACACTCGGTTTTTAAATCACTCTAAAGAAAGTGCTAGAATACTTTTACTGAAATCTCTTATTTGCCTAAATTAGGGTTGTCTCTAATTCTTTCAACAAACTACAGTACTTTTTGTCATGTGATTTCATCCAGTGGTTTTAAACTCTTCCTTCCCAATTAGATTAACTAGTTGTTCACACCTAATTTATGACTGTGATTGATTTATTCATTCAGTAGAGATGTCTAGGGATTGTTCACACTGAGTTTAAACATTTGATTGACTGATTCTACAACTCAAATAAAAAACACATCCTTATCTGATATAGATATCAGGGCTTAGAGCATCCTATTTGTTATATTAGAGCAGGCTGGAGTATGGGACATGCTTTTCTTATAGTAGCCTAACAGCATATTAGCTTTAGGGGCTGCTTTGTCACATAGTTGACATGTGAAACTTATACCACAACTTTTTCACAAGAATTGTTGTTTAGTGATGTATCCCCATTCTGTATTTTCCACTTCATCTTTTTTTTTTTTTGAGCTCAAGAGCATTGCATTAATCTTGATTAAAGTTCATCCTCTTTGATTTGGTCCCAGCTCCATGGTCATTTGCCTTTCCTTAGTTCTTCCTCCTTCATCCCAGCTTCCCCAGGCATTCCTTTACAACTTCCATTGCAAAAGTGTTCCAAAACTGCATGTACATACACATTCCCCTGTAACAGAGTCTTTCCCAGAGGCCCAGTGTCTTATAAGAATATGGCAGATCTCCAAGAAATGTCATATGATATAATTGAAATACGCTTTTTTAATGCTTCTTCAAGATTAAGCTTCCCTGCAAAGATCCCATCCTTGGACAGTGAGTAAATATATACTGCTTATCTATTGCTTTAACTTGATTTTCTTTTCCACTGAAAATCCAGTTGGCCACATAGATCCATTCATTGTAACATTGATCCAAAGAATTCAACTATCAAATCAATTAGTCAACAGGCATTTATTAAACATCTCCTATGTATCTAGCTTTATGTAGGCACTGGGGGATACAGAGGAAGGCAAACAACAAAAACCCCACCAATCTTCGCTCTCGAGGAACTCCCAATCTAATGAGAGAAACAACATGCAAACCACTATGTACAAACAAGATATAAACAGGATTGATTGGAGATAATGACAAAGGGAAGGCATTAGTATTAAGGATTGGGAAAGGCTTGCTGTAGAAGATGGGACTGTAGCTGAGACTTGGAGGAAGCCGGGAAACCACCACGTGGGGGTGGAGAGGAGGAGGGATAGTGTTGTGAGAGTGGGCGGCAGCCTGAGAAAATGCTTGGAGTCTGGAGATGGTACTCCTTGTTCAAGGACTAGCAAGGAGGCCAGCATCACTGTTCAGAGTACATAGAGGGGAATCAAAGTAAAACAGCTAGAAATATAGGAAGAGATTAGGTCTTGAAGGTCTTTAAAAGTCAACCCAAAATTTATTGAGCACACAAAACAACATGGTAGTTGTCAAGGGTGCTGAAAGGAAGATCATCAGAGTTCTTGCTCTCATGGGGGGAGAGGGGTGGAGCTGAAAGAAGAAAATATAATATACACGTGTAGCCCCTATAGGAACAAATAAGATACATGCTAGAATGAAGAATGGGGTAGGGCAAAGGAGGCATCCAAAGTACTATAAGAAAGGTTGAGGGGCAGCTAGGTGGCACAGTGAATAGAGAACCAGCCCTGGAGTCAGGATGACCTGAGTTCAAATCTGACCTCAGACACTTGACACTCACTAGCTGTGTGACACAGGGCAAGTCACTTAACCCCAATTGCCTCACCAAGAAAAAAAAAAGGTTGAAGAAGGGGAGCTCCCTTTTAGCTGGGGTGTGTAGAGAGTGCTACATTGAAAAAGTGTCTTGCTGAGCTGCATCTTCAAGGAATACAAGAATTTGACATCTTGACAGAGGGAAGAAGTCCAATGGGAGTGCCAAAAAGAATACTTTTAAATATTGCTTTTTATAAATGTGTGTATTTTTGGTGAGAAGAGTGCTTTATTTGGGATCAGGAAGACCCAGGTTCAAATCTCACCTCACACAGTATACTGTTCTACCATGGACAAATCACTTAAATTCTCTGGGCTTGAGGTGCCCCATCTGAAGATAATACTACCTATAGAACCTACTTCAGAGGGTTGTAATGATACTTAAATGAAATAATGTCTATAAAGTGCTTCACAAACTTTAAAGTGCTATACAAATGTCAGCTACTGTTGTGATCGGCATTTCTTTTTATAATGTCAAGTCACAGAGGTTCCCAGGGGCACCATTTTCAAATCCTGCCCAAAGCATACAAATGCCCTATTCAGCTTTGGTTCAGATCATAAGCTTGGTAGCCAAAGCAGATAGCCACAATTCCACTAGATGGGATGATTTGGTAACCTTGGGTCTCCTTCCAGAAAACTTAGGAAGGGATTTTAGGAGGTTATTCAAATCCACACGAGAGAAAATCTGGCAAAGGGCCAGTTCTTTACTCCCCCAAATTGCCCATGTATACAAGTACAGCTGAGAATCCATTGCCCTAGGTTCATTATCCATTGTCTAGGCCTGGAATGGCCTGTGACATGAGCGGTTATTAGCATGTACTGCCCCTGGGGAAGGGTTAACCTATGGGAAGAGAGAGGTGGATTAAACCAGGCAGGAAAACTATCAATATGTCATAAAAAATATATGTGACTCCTAATCTTTTTCTGTCTATTTGAGGCCATATATCGAATGTGTAACAAACGTTTCTGGTAATCGAGTATCTTTCCTCCCTTTAATAAAGTGTTAGTGCCATGAACACTCATTTGGACTTGGTGAATTACTGCTTTATTTAATGAAAAAAAGATAAATTGGGCTGGATTTGTATTTAGTAATTTCTCAGAATTTGATACAAGGCATTTATTTAAGCTCATGCAGATAATTTCTTTAATTTACAGGAGGGGAACCACTTAAATATCATTTTTAAAGGCTGGAGAATATGTTTCTCCAGAATTTGTTTCAGTGTGGTTTTTTTCCCCTTGAATTTTCAATATCCACGCCATTTCTATATGATAAAGGATGTCTTGAATCATGGAGGGAGAAGTTTGCCAGCCTGATTACTCCCTAATTTGGCTGCTGGTGCTTGGAAGCTAGATTGCCAAGAGACTGATAAATTTCATTGCGTTTATGATCTAGTTTCTGCGAACCCCCATTCAAGAAGCGAGGTCTCGCAGGTGTAGCGATCATCAGTTTTGTGTAGAACTTGGGAACCAACCCTAAAAATAGATGCTGCTCACGTTGGATTTAGGGGAACCATGGAGATTAAGCAAAATGGGAGAAAAAATTTCTTAAAGAATATGATCACTTTCACCACTGCTTTTCCAGTTACAGGAAGCTAATAACTAAAAGTAAGTAGTTTGAGTGTATTTATTGCTTTTAAATGATTAAGGAATTGATAGGAATTTTGTCATAGTAGGTATTGATCTGGCTCTGACACATACTGGCTACGTGACCTTAGGCAAGTCACAGCCTCTCAGAGCTGTAGGCCAGGGGGTCATCGGACTATAAATCCACCACCTGAGTAAGCTAAGAATGGTTTTTATATTTTTAAATACAATAAAACCTTATTTTTAAATGTAAAAAGACTATTATTAGATCAAGGAACTGATAGGGTATGTATTAGTTTGCCAACCCCTGCCCTAGGAAACTCTATAAGACTATAAGTTGCAGAGAAGATGCCAACTTGTATGGAGGAAGTGTCCTCATCTGGGAATTCTCTGTGCCAATATAATCACAGGTCCAGTTCCTATCTTTGTATTGTAGTTAGTTTGGAGTCTTTAAAAGCAATCCAATCTGCTCAACTCCTGCTTTCCAGATCTGAGCCATAATTCATTGTCCATTGGAAGTGTCTGAAATTAAAGTATTTCCTTAAAACAAAGGCCTGTCCATTTTTTCCAACTTATTTGTTTTGATTTTTATCTATTTTTTGTTTGTTTAGTCACATTAGTCATGTTGTAAAGAAGAATTAGAACCAATGGGTGGAACCATGAGAAAGAAGAAACAAAACACAACAACAACAAAAGAGAGCAAATAGTATGCCTCGATCTGCATTCAACCTCCATAGTTCTTTCTCTGGATATGGACAGCATTTTCCGTCATGAGACTTTTGGAGATGTCTTAGATCCTTGCATTGCTGAGAAGGGCTAAGTCTATCAGAGTCAGTCATTCCACAATGTGGCTGTTACTGTGTACAATGTTCACCTGGTTCTGCTCACTTCACTCAGCATCAGTTCATATAAGTCTTTCCAGGTTTTTCTGAAGTCCACCTGTTCATCACTTCTTACAGCACAATAGAATTCCATTATATTCATATACCACATCTTATTCAGCCATTCCCCAATTGATGGGCATCCCCTCCATTTCCAATTCTTTGCCACCACAAAAAAGACCTGCTATAAATGTTTTTGTATATGTGGGTCCTTTTCCCATTTTTATGATCTCTGGGATACAGATCTAGAAGAGGTATTGCTGGGTCAAAGGGTATGCACAGTTTTATAGCCCTTTGTGCATAGTTCCAAATTGCTCTCCAGAATGGTTGGATCAGTTCACAACTCCACCAACAAAGCATTAGTGTTCCAGTTTTCCCACATCTTCTCCAACATTTGTCATTTTCCCGTTTTGTCATGTTAGCCAATCTGGTAGGACTGATGTGGTACCTCAGAGTTGTTTTGATTTGTATTTTTCTAATCCATAGGGATTTAGGGCATTTTTTCATATGACTTTAGATAACTTTCATTTCTTCATCTGAAAACTTCCTGTTCATATCCTTTGATCATTTATCAATTGGGGAATGACTTGTATTCTTATAAGTTTGACTCAGTTCTCTATATATTTTAGAAATGAGGCCTTTATCAGAGACATTGGCTGTAAAAATTGTTTCCCAACTCTCTGCTTCCCTTCTAATCTTGATTGCATTGGTTTTGTTTGTACAAAAACTTTTCAATTAATGTAATCAAAATCATCCATTTTGTATTTCATAATGCTCTCTATCTCTTGTTTGGTCATAAATTCTCCCCTTCTCCAAAGATCTGATCTGACAGGTATTACTTGCTCTCCTAGTTTGCTTATAGTATTAGCCTTTATGAGGCCACATATGGCCTCAAGGCTGCAGGTTTTCCACCTTTGGTCTAGGGACTCCTAAGGTCTGCAAGGTCAAAACTGTTTTCATAGTAACGACAAGATATTTTAATTTTGAATACAGTAAGTACCCATTGATATAACTCACATAAACAAAAGCTTTTGGGGGGTCCTCAATCATTTTTAAGTACCTACAGGGTCCTAAGACCAAAAGCTTGAGAACTGCTACTCTAACATATCATGAATAGGTGGATATAGTGAACACGGATTTGAATCTTGCAGAATATGTGGCAATTTGCATCAGTGGAGGAAAATCTTAGCATCAGTGACATCATAGATTCACTGGTATACTAGAATATTGTAGTAAGATAAATGCAAATTTCCTCCTAAAAGCACTGAAGTGAATTCAAACCACATTTAGTAATTCTGAAGTTTCAGTCTGTTGGTACTTGAGTTTTGTTTTGTTTTTTTATTTTTATAAGTGAACACTCATTTTATCTGATATTTTCCAGGATTAGACTCTGCTGTTTATTTTAGGTTATTTTTAATCAAAGCATATTTATTGAAATGATTTTTTATGAGCAATCAGAACATTGAAGAAATACAGAGACCTCATGGAGCTCTTTCCTAATAGACTAATGTCAGTAAAACAGATGCTCCTGCTAACCTTGACCAAACCACTCGATCTTTTAATCAAAAAGGAACACAGACTTGTTTATGGATTTATGATAGATGTCAGTGTCAAAGTCAAGAAGCTTGTCTGGGGCTCATACACCCGCATATTTTTTATGCTGCAATTTGGTTTATAATTCTGATATTAATTGATTTTATATGGTTTCACCAAATATGGTTATATTTGAGGGGTTTTAAAAGCTCTCTCATTAAATGGATGTTTCAAAAGTATTCATCGTGGTTATAAGGAACTACAGCTTTAAATATATGATGGACTTGCTGATGTTAGCAGCTGAGAACTAATGCCTGCTGATATCAGCTGACAGGACACTAATTACTAGTTATGGGAGGCTGTTGCCTGCTTAAAGAGCTACTCAATGAGTTATGATTTTAAAAAACTATAATGTACAGGGCTGATTTGTGAGGAGATATGTGATATGAAAATACCATATAAGTTCTCAAGCTGATCTGAATGACAGAGATCGGTCTAATTAGGAAGAGTCTATTTTAACACAGAGCCAAGAAAGGCCCCAGCTGGAAAAGAGGAATTCAAAGGAAGACACAGAAACATGACTGGTAAGGCTGACAGCAAGTGCAGCCTAAGCATGTTCCCCAGCATTTAATCAATAGTGGCCCTAGGACAATTATATCCTCACAGATAAGCTATCTAGTCATACTAAGGGAGAGGAGCTTCTGAGACAACATGGAAAGCCTGGCATCTTGGAATCCCACTATGGGCAGCTTCTCTCTTGTCTGGAACAATCAGTTCTGTCTAATAGCTGGCCACCTAGGAAGCTGTCACAAAAAATAAAGCATGTCTCTCATACTATTCTTGGGAATCCAATCCTATCCAATTCAACAAGCATTTATTAAGTGTTCACTATGAGCAAGGCACTCTTGGGAATACGAAGACAAAACAACAAAAAACAGACACACACCCTCTAGGAGTTTGCATTAGGTGAGGAGAGGGGAAAATACAATGAGTAAACAATTAAATATATGGAAGTTCCTGACCATTGGTTCTGGCAGCCAGATAAGGGATGGAATTGGTCCTGATAATGACTGTCATTCTAGTACCTGGATGACCATGGAAGGCACCTTTATTATACGTGTTGACCCACGAAAACTGGTTTGACTGGTATGGTCCCAACTCCCCAGGATTCAAGTATGCCAAGGCTAATAAACCTGGAGACTGGGTGTTAACCCTTTTTCAGCCTCTTGCTGTAATAGTACTGTTAGGTTAAAGTCCCTACTTCTCTTCTCCCACATTCCTTACTGCTCATTAGGTAATTTAGAAAATACTCTTGTTCTATTGGTCCTATAGAATACAGGGCAATCTTCTGTTAGTATCACACTGGATCTTTGTCTTCTCTAAGATGATATGTAAGTTTGACCCTTGAAGGACTCAGGGCCTTTAACTGGAGCATGGATGCAGCTGTGTGCTGCCCACTGTGGGGATGGAGACGACACACCTGAAGTTATTTCTAACCAACAGCTGTTCTACTCCTTCTTCCCCTTTTGAGTAGCAACAAAAGTTGTTAAAGTTATCTCTGTGTGCAGGTTCATCTGCACTCCCTTGCACTACCAGACACTAAGCTTTTTGAGGGCAAGTGCCTGGTACACTTCTCTGTACTCTTGGTCATTTCTTATTGACTAACGCTAAGAGAGAGAGGGACAGTTCCATCACCAATTCTTAGAAAACCCCTCAGATTCTGAGGTGCTGTACTACCCTTTTTGGACCTCATCTCTAGAAGAGTATTCAGTTCTTGGTGGCATATTTTTGAAAAGACATTGATACACTGAAGAACTTCCAGAGGAAGGCCACCAGGATGCCATAGAAGGATCAGTCAAGGGAACTGGGAATGTTTAGCCCGAAAGAAGCAAAAATTGAGGGTATGGTACGGTGGGGTGGAGTGGAGATAGGGCATGATAGTTGTCTGAGTTATTTGAAGGGTTGCCATGAGGAAGACGGATTTGACTTGTTCTTCTGGGCCCCAAAGACAGAACTAGGAGCAACAAGGGGAAGTTATAAAAAGAAAAATTTAGGCTTGATGTTAAGAAAAGCTTTCCGATAATTAGAACTCTAAAAGTACAATGGGTAGCCTTGGCAGGTATTAGGTTCTGTCTCTTCCAGGAGGCTTCAAGCATAGGCTAGAGTCATAGGTTCCCAAAGTGGGCAATACCGATCGTTGGAGGGCACTGGAACAATCCAGGGGAGTGGCAATAGACTCAGGTGCAATTGTGGGGTGTTGAATAAAAATAAGGGGGCAGTAAAGCAAAAGGAAAGAAGAGAAGATAAAATTTTGAAAAATTGTTTGTACGTGTTTCTTCTGTTGTTTAACAGAGTTAAAGTTGTAAGGATTATATTATTTTTCAAATAAACACAAAAATGCAAGTTATAATGGACCAGTGGTCAAGTCTGATGACAGGTCTTAACAAGCAAGTGTTGGCAGGCGAGTCAGGAAGTCCAGCATGGATTGGAAGGAATGTGTGCGTGTAATGACTTGTTTAGAATATGATACTATACGGTTACATGACACAATATTGCATCATGAAAATTTCATTTGAGAAAAAAACCTACAAATGTACAATAAATTATTAAATTTAAGATGTGTCATTTTAAAAAAATATGTTTTTATTTTTTTGAAGTGACACTCATTTAAAAAAAAACCTGTTAAAGAGTTTAAGAAAGTAGATTTCAAGGGGAACATTGAGTATTTTTTTTGAAAGGGGGTAGTAGGCCAAATAAGTTTGACCTTTTGTTAGATGTGCTATTGAGAGGATTCTTATTCAAACATAAGTTGGGGTAGATGACCATACAAATACCTTTAAGCCTTGAAATAATGTGATTTGAAATGCAGCTCCAAAGCCTGGGCCCATAAGGAAGCAGGCAAATAGTTTGTCAGGGAATTAAAAGTACCCTTGGACAGAGTTATGTGTATGGGATATGCTGGGCATGCCCAGTAACTTCTTATTGTGTCCCCCCAAAATTGATATTTTGTCTTCCCCATTAGACTATGAGCTCCTTAACCAAAGGGACTATTGTTGTTATTGTTGATGCCTCTTTGTATGCCTAGCATTTAGCACAGTACAAAGGCTCATGGAAGATAATAATAAATAATAAATAATGTTTGTTTAATAAATGTTTGTTAACTTTATGACTCATTTTTAAGCTTGTACTTTAAAATAAAGTTTCATTACTAATTAAAAAGTTCAGTTAAGTTTTTTTTTAGTTTGTGTGATGAAATAAAATAATGCTCTTCATAATTGAGTATCAATAATAATAACTAACATAGTAGTGCTTGAAGATTTGTTAAGTGTCTTACATACATTATCTCACAATGACCCTGAGATGTAGGTACTGTTATCATCCACATTTTATAGATGAGGGCACTGAGGATGAAAGAGATTAGGTGACTTACCCAGGGTCACACAGCTTCTAAGTTGTTGTTCGTCCTTCATTCTTTGAAGAGGATCGGTGGCATCAGAGGCAGGATTCAAAATCAGGTCTTCCTGACTCCAAGTGTATCTCTCTACCTATTATATCATGTTGGCTTCCTGACTCAATATTGTATTCAATAAATACTTGTCTTTAAAACAAAATTAAAAATAGAATCCTCTGGGTGTACAGACTAATGAAATATTCTACCTATACCTGTACTTCTGGATGTGGGCAGCAGGCATCATATCATGGTGGGGAAAAGGTACTGGGCTAGGAATCAGAGGCCTGAGTTCCAGTCTCAATTCTACTATTACCTGTATTACCAGAAACTAAGAGCCCAGTCAGACTTTGTGAATTAGAGGCCTCTTCCTTGGCCTTAGAAACAAATAGTTCAGGTTTATATAATTCTTTATGTTTATAAAGCATTTTATACACATGCTTTCCTTGGGCCTCCCAAAAACACTTGAGGTAACTAATACAAAATTATTTCCCCCATTTTTCATATGATAAAACCAAGGCTCAGAAAGATGAAGAGGTTTGTCCCAGATAACATAGCTAGTAATTGGCAGGCCTGGGGCTCAAAATGATTACTTTCTGAATTGAAACCCAATGCTCTTTCTTCTATGGTCAAATTCCTGCTTAAGCAAGTTGTTCTTTCAGTCTGAATCTCAATGTCTTCACTGCTAAAATGAGGAGACTGATCTAGCTGACTTTGAATGTCTTTCCCAGTTGTAAGTCTAGGATCCCAAATGTTCTTTGAAAGGGAATGAAACTCATATTTCAATGAATCCATGAGCTCATTGGTGTGAGTATTTCTTCTGGTGCAGACTTTGGTCTCATCCATCCATGCCTTGTCATTCTGTCCAATCCTTATCTGTAGTCTCTCAAAAATCATTCTTGGAATATTCTCCTACTGTACTGGAAACCTTTTGGTTAGTCATTCAATAAACATTTATTAAGTACCTATTATGTGCCAGGCACTGTGCTAAACATGTAGAGATACAAAAAAGGCAAAAGACAGTCCCTGCCCTCAAGGAGCTCATAATCTAATGAAAAAGACCACAAGCAAACCAATACGTACAAACAAGCTAGCATAAATAGGAAAAAATTAAGAGAAGGAAGGCATTTGAATTAAGAGAGTTGGGAAAAGCTTCCTATGGAAGGTAAGATTTTAGTAGGGACTTAAAGGAAGTAGGAAAAACCAGGAAGCTGAAGGAGGGAAAGCATTTCAGGCATGGGGGGCAGTCAGAGAAAATACCCAGAGCTGAGAGATGGAGTCTTATTCATGGAACAGCTAGGAGGCCAGTGTCAACAGATTGAAGAGCACATGTCAAGAGTACAAGTAAAGTGCAAGAAGAGTGGAAAGGTCTTTTAACAGTCCAGAATACTGTGAGATCTAGAGCTGGAAGGGGCTTCAGAGACCATTAGTATGACCCCTTCATTTTACAGATGAGGAAATTGAGACTCAGGAAAGTTAAATGACTTGTCCAGGGTCAAATAGGAAGTAAGTTCCAGTGGCAGAGGCTTCTGAATCCAGCATAAGTACCCTTTCCACTGTATGATGCTGCCCACTGGTCACCCATCTCTCTCTCTAAAAGACTAACCTATGGCCTTTTTCAATAGCACATCCCCTGAGTGATGCTTCTTACAACATTTCTTGGATACAAGTTATGGCTGGTAATATGCTACAGTTTACTTGCACCCACCATGCATCCGTCTCTATGATGTATTTCATCAATGAACTTTGGACTCTAATATCAAGTGAAATATAAACCAAGAATCAATTTGAACAATCAGAATTTATTAAGCTCCCATGTGCCAAGCACTGTGCCAGGTAATGAGGATGTCAATAGAATAAGCAAAACATCCACACTTGTTAACATTCCAAAAGGAAAGACCACAATACACACACACACACACACACACACACACACACACACACACACACACACATACAAGAAATACAAAAAAATACAAGATTGTTTGAGAGGGAAGGTACTAACAATAATTGAGGGGGGTCAGGAAAGGCTTCCTGTAGAAGACAGCACTCAGGGTATGGTTTGGAGAAAGAAGGAGATTCTATGAGGCAGAGACAAGGAGGGAACACATTCCGTCTTTGAAGGAATGGCCAGTGTAAAGGTCCAGAAGCAAGATCTATGCTCCTGAAGGCAATTCCCCCTGTCATGGTAGATAACCTGTATATGGTTCAAATGGGAGAAGATTCCCTACAGTCACCAAAGTCCTCCATATGCTCTATTTTTGTGGATAACATTGTGATTCTTGTAGCAACCCACAGAACACTATAGGGATTCCTGAATGATATTTATGACCACTCAGTCTGACCCTCCTCATATGATTATAAAGAGCGGTAGAACAACTATTGCCCAAATTAGGACTCACATTTGGATGGGCAGGCTACTGAGTTAGTCCGTCCATATATCTATCTAGGATAGGAACTATAAGTGCATGATACACTATTCAGAATTAGTAGGAAGAGTTTAACCTGGTTTGCAGTTTATAGACAGGGTAGAATTTTCAGCAATCCCATGGCACTCCCTTTCTCCCAGACTCAGTTTTTTAACACCAATATTCTCCCAGTGATGCCATATGGCTGTGAATCACAGAACCCCACGATCTCTCAAGAATAAAAATTGTAGCTGGCCTGCAGGGCAATGGAGTGTGAAACACAAAGATGTAAAGTATGAGAAGTTAAAATAAAATTGTAAAACATAGACTCCATCGTGTAGCAACATGATTAATTTTTTAATAGAGTAAAGGAAAGAGTTCTGGTGACAGACTATATAGCTGATATCCGGGGACCAGTGAGGGACTCTTCACTGGGAGATTAGTGGCAGGGTGAAAAAATTGTCAGTCTCAGCAATATGAGAAAATCATGTAAGTATCCATCAACAAGTACTTTCTAAGTACCTACTCAGTGCTAGACTGGGGATACAAAGACAAAAGTGCAACTGTCCCTGCCCTCAAGGATCTTACATTCTATCTGAGAGATAAGTTGTACATAAATAAGTGTATCCAGAACCTATACAGAATAAATACAAAGTAATTGGGAGAAAGAGAGTACACTAGCTGCTGAGGGGTGGAGGGTGGCGGAGAATCAAGAAAGGCCTCGTGTAGAAGATAATGCTTGAGCTGAGCCTAGAAGGATACTAAGGATTATGAGAGACTGAGGTGATTTAGAGGGTGTGCTCCAGGGATAAGAGACAACTAGTGTAAAGGGAATGAAATAAAAGATGGAATGTCACATTAGAGGAAAAGAAAGAAGACCAGTTTGGTTAGATCAGAGAGTGTGTGAAGGGGAATAACATACAAGACTGGAAAGGGAGATTGGAGTCAAGTTGTGAAGGGCTTTAAATATAAGACAGAGCAGTTTGTATTTTATTCTAGGGAAGTGGGTGGGGGAGACCCACTTACAAAATCCAGATGCTTAAAATATTAAAGTGAGAAGTATGATGATGACCTGGAAATCAGAAGAACAGGTTCTAATCTTAGCCTTGTACTAACAAGCTAGGTGACCGTGGGCAAGTTACTTAACCTTTCTGGCACTGTTCCTAATCTATAAAATGAAGAAATTGAAGGTGATCTCTAAAGTTCCTCCTAGCTCTGACATTCTATGATTCTATAATGGTGGTGATGGGGGTTTGAGAGCCCAGCCCAGGATAAAATCTCCCATGTGGTCTTCAGAGCACAGACAAGTATACTTCGTTTCCTCATATGACTATTTGTGAAGAAAGAGTCTTTGACTGCTGAGCTGGAACTGAGCATACATATGTAACCAGAGTCTCAAAGCCCATTGGTATGGGACTCTCTTCTCATTGGAGATGAGTTGGCAGAGGAAAGAGGAAGTAGTGGAAGAGAGGAGAGGTTCAGGTTCTTCCTGCTCAGCTGTCTCTCCCATTCTTTTCCATCTCAGTGGGATCTGCAGTCTCTTCAGATGCTTCTGGCTTTCATGTTCAAGAAGAACGTTGGAAGATTGCCAACTCCACTTCAGGTTGCCAAAGGGAAAGAGTATGGGAAGAAGTTGATATGAGAGGAGCTGGTAGTCTGCATCATGTCCCTAACCCTAGCTTACCACACCAGAGATTTCAAGAAACCTCCCCCTGGGTGAGATGTAGGACTCTCTTGATTGACCTGAGTTACCTCTATCCCAGTTTCATTCTATATTTCTGGTATATATTCTCCTATGTATACTCTTTCTTTCTTTCTCTTTTGCTATTTGACTTGGATAAAAATTTTTTTTTTTTTTTTGCTACCTGCTACATATGCTCATTGTGGAACTTGTATTTAGTGGAAAGGGAGTCAAGCTTTGGGTATAAAGCTTGGGGTTCTCCTTTCCTCATTAATGAAACAGTGATCAAAAATTAGCATGAATTTGAAAACCACATCCCCTAGACTAACAATATTTAAGGGAGCACATAGATATGATTCTACCCCCTCACTCTGAGGAGAGCAGAGTAGCCAAGCTTCTGTCCCCAACCTCCTGGCAGGAATTAAAGGATCCCTTGGAAAAGGGGAAAGAAGAAGCTAGAAATGTCTATTCTGCCTCCCTTCAAACCACACAAAGACACCCTCATACTGTGTGTGGGAGGACAGCCCTCATTATACATACAAGAAAAAATCCAGGGGAACAACTCAAGTCTTTCTTTTCTACAAGTGATCAAAACAAGGACTGTTATAAACTTCCATGTGGGAAGAGAGGTAGTATCATTGGTGACAGCAACCTCCCTGCCCAGATTAACATGAAGCCACAAACACAGGGCCCTGCTCTTCTTTCTGTCCCTGTTGTATTTACTCTTTTCTATTCTTAAGTGAAGGAGGCTTGGAGATAGAATAACCCTCTGAGATCTGAAAGGTCAAAAGACCAGAGGTCCAAGGAATAGAATCATGCCAAAGTTTATGGGCTGTAGATCCTGAAGAGGAGCAAAGCCCTAAGCAACCTGCTTCATCCAGATTGGCAGTGGATCAACACCAAGGTATTGGTTTCTGCAAGAAAAGGAGATACTGTATCTTTGACCATGTTGAATCTGGAAATGAACGTGGCAGGGAAAATGCTTAAAGCAGCTGCTTTCAGTTTGAGCCCACTCTTCCCAGGGACAGAGGTGCTATATTAGAGTATGCCCCTGGTTCAGAGAGATGTTTTGTATTTCTGTTCATACTGTATCTTTAAAGTAAATATCCTTTTTTAAAAAAAATGAATGTTAATTGTTTAAGTGATACTGGTACACTAATCAATAATATCAGTAATGCTAACTCTAACTGGGCAATTTATACCAGGGGAGATCCAAAAAGAATGGGAACTTAAGTTAATAGCATTAGAGACAGCCCCGATCAAGAACCCTGAGGGGGAGAGGTAGCCAGTCATGATCCCTCTGGGAATCTGACTCATCAGTGCAAGTGGGAGTTGGGATAAGACTTCCCAGAGCTTATAAAAGCTAAATGCTGGTAAGGTATGTAGGAGTGTGAATCATGGATCATAGAGAAAAGATAGAGAGAGAGAGGAGAGGAAGAAAAGGAAATAAAAGGGGGAAGGGAGGGAGAAGAGAGAACATTACAAATAAAAACAAAGATTTCAACAGCCCACAAAGTTGTAACTACATTATGGAGGGAATAAAGGGGTATAATGATATGGAGACCAGATACGGATATCCTAAGGGGTGCATTGGTACTCCCTAAGCAGATGTCAAAACAACCAGAGGCACAGGCCTCCAATGCACTGGATGGATCCTCTCTGGAAGATCTGGGGAAAGGCATGAAGGATAGTCACACAGACTGAAAAGGTGTGACTGGACTGTGATTGGTACTACCAGAGCAAAGGTTCCTAATCTTTTTGTGTCTTGGGTCCCTTTGGCAGTCTGGTGGAGCTATGGACTCCTTCTGAGAATAATGTGTTCAAATAATTGAAGGAAATGCTAAATTTCAGCTAGAGGTAAGTGAAAATATAGCTGTAGACCCCATTTTTTTCCTATCCAAGTTCATAGACCCCTGGAATCCTATTCCCTGACTCCTCAGAGGTTCATGCACCCCAGGTTAATAACCCAAGTGCTAGAGGGAGCACCTGTAACTATGATATCATGAACCCACCAAAGTTCCAAATTCTAACTGATCTGGTGGGGAATACAGGAATATTCAAATAAATAACCCATTGTCCTTTGCTAGTACTCTGATATGAGCAACAAACAGTTCTGGTAGGGAATATAAATAGGGACCTACTTATTCCCTTCCATTCATTTCAATCGGACAAGGATTTATGATCAATAAAACTGTGAACATCAATGCTAAGGGAAAATCACTCTATCTGATCAGAACTGCAGGGAAATTTGGCAGAACTGGGTTTAAACCAACCCTGGTTTATGCCGTGTACCACAGTAAGTTCAAAACTAATATTCCACATGAGTATTAAAGGTCACACCATAAAAACATTAGAAGAAAATCAGATCAAGCAGCCTTTACAGCGATGGTTTGGGCAAGCATTCTTAACCAAATGGGGAATAGAGGCAATAAAAAAGATAGAATAGAAAATTCCAATTATGTGAAATCAAAAGGCTTTTGCACTAATGAAATCAATGTCGTTAGCATAAAAAGGGAAGGTTTCGAAGAGAGAAAAAGAAAAAGGAAGGAAAGAGGGAAGGAGAGAAGGAAGAAAGGAGAGAGGATGGAAGAATATTATGTAATTATAATGACCAAGATTATCCCTAAAGAAGAGAAGAGAAAAATGGAATACCCTCTCTTTTTCATGGAGATGGGGGACTATGAGTATGGAATATTACATATATTGATATATTACATAGTTTTGCTGAACAGTTTTTTTCCCCTCTGGTTTTGTTTCAAGAGATGACTTGCTGAATAGGGAAGGGAGGAGGGGGAAGAGATATATTAAAAAATTAAAGCAATATAAATATAAAAGACATCAATAAAAAATCTAAAAGAAATACCTAAAAAAAAACCAAAAAAACAAGGATTCATTTTGTACCTGCTATATAAAAGGCACTGTGCTCGGGATACAAAGACATAAAAAAGCTACTATGGTGACAGGGAAGCTCAAGACACAAACTAAGAAAAATAATTCCTTTTCTCCCAATTCTTGATTGGGTTTTTTGTCTGCTTATTTTATTTACCTAAGTGAACCTAACACTCAAAGAGAGGTGATTAGCATTCTTTTGATTGCTGCTTGTCAGGAACATCTAATCCCCATCACAACCTAGCTTGCAGTTAAGTCCTTACTCACTGTATTTATTACTCCAATAATCTTCCCTGTAGTGTCACCTATCAGTAAAAATTATTTTATGGCTAGAATATGGACATTACAAAGAATAATTCTGGGATCTCAGATGCATTCAATGAATCATCCCTGTTAGAATCAAATTCAACAAACATTTCAGTGCCAAGAAGACCTGGGTTCTGGTTCTGCCTCTGATATATACTGGCTAATTGGTTCTGGGTGAGTCATTTAGGCACTGAGTGCTCTCCGCAACACTGAGAGTATAAAGTGGAGAGACGGTGCTGACATCGATAGGAAGAGTTTCCTCAAACAGGGGTTCCTTACACTGATGAAATTGCAGTTCCAATCTCTACCCCCATCCTATTATATACTCATCTCTATGCTAGAAAGACCAGAAATAAAAACAAGACAGTGCTTGCCTTCAAGAAGCTTGCATTCTAGGCTGAACAAGTTGTGGTATATGAATGTAATGGAATACTATTGTACTATGAGAAATGATGAGCAGGCAGACTTCAGAAAAACCTGGAAAGACTTATATGAACTGATGCTGAGTGAAGTGAGCAGAACCAAAGCATTGTACACAGTAACACTGTGTGATGACTAACTTTGATAGACTTAGCTCTTCTCAGCAATACAATGATCTAAGACAATTCCAGAAGACTCATGGCGAAAAATGCTATACATATCCAGAGAAAGAACTATGGAGTCTGAATGCAGATTGAAGCATACTATTTTCTTTCCTTTTTTTGCTTCTGTTTTTTTTTTCTCCTTTTATTCTGATTCTTCTTTTACAACATGACTAATGTGAAAATATGTTTAATATGATTGTACATGTATGACCGGTATCAGATTGCTTGCCATCTTGGGGAGGGAGGAATAGAGGAAAAAAATTGGAACTCAAAATCCTATGAATGTTGAAAACTATCTTTACATGTAATTGGAAAAAATAAAATATTACTAAGTGGGGAAAAAAAGAAGCTTATATTCTACTGGGAATACCATAATCAAGTCAAATCTATTCTCATTGCTGAGGAAACTGAAGCCCAACAAAGTTGTGACTTGCCCAAGATCACACAGCTAGTTATTGGCAGATCTATGACTAGTTAATCAGCAAGCGTTTATTAAGTGTATATTATGTTCCAGGCACTGTGCTAAATGCTGGGGATACAAAGAAAGGCAAAAAAACAGTCCTTGCTCTCAAGGAAGTCACAGTCTAATGGAGGAAGTAACATGCACACAGCTACATATGAACAAGATATAGACAGGAAATATTAGAGATAATCTCAGAAGGAAGGCACTACTAGCATTGAGGCAAATTGGGAAAGGCTTCTTGCAGAAGGCAGGATTTCATCTGGGTCCTAAAGAAAGTTAGGGTAGGCAGGAGATAGAAGTGAAGGAAGAGAGAATTCCAAACATCACATGAAGTGAGATGGAAGTCTTGTGCAAGGAACAACCAGTAGGCCAGTGTCATTATGGAGGGAAATAAGCTGTAAAAAGACTGGAAAAGTAGGCTATGAAGGGTTTTAAATGCTAGAGAATTGTGGGTATCAGTAAGTGACTAGAACCCATGTCTCCCTGACTTAATTAGTCCATTACTCTTTCTGCTACCTCACTCTGTGTTGGGTAATTTTTTTGTGTTTCATTCTTGTTTAATATTAAATCCCACTTCTACCTGTGCAATGAATTTTTAAAAATCAAAAGATGAAATGAACTCCGTTCACTTTCATGAGAAATAGTGATAATGGGCATCTGCTTAAAATGGTTTTAAATAAAGAGCACAACCCTTTGGAAAAACCCAGTGTAGTAGAAGGAGGCAGCTAGGTGGGGCTAGGTGGTGCAGTGGATAGAGCACCAGGTCTGGAGTCAGAAAGACTCATGTTCCTGAGTTAAAATCTGGCCTCAGACACTTACTAGCTGTGTGACCCTGGGCAAGTCACTTCACCCTGTTTGCCTCAGTCTCCTCATGTGTAAAATGAGCTGGAGAAGAAAATCACAAACCACTGCAGTATCTTTGCCAAGAAAACCTCTAAAGGGGTCGTGAAGATTTGGACATGACTAAAAAATGACTGAATAGCAAGAAGTAGAAGTAGCTGGTTTTGTTTAAATTGCTTGAATATGACAGAAGTAAAAAGACTCTGAACTGGTACTTCTTCCATACATTCATTTAATAAGCATTTTAAGCACCTACTAAATAGTCCCTTCCCTCAAAGAGCTTGCATTTTATAAGGAGGGGTTGTGGGTAGTGGGGGTGAGACAATATGTACATAGGTAAGTCAATATAAAATATACAAAGTAGTGGGAAGGGGATGGAACTAAAAATTGAGAATAGCCTTTGTGTATGAGGTGGTACCTGAGCTGAGCCTTGAGGGAGGCTTAGAAATTCTATATGTGCAGTTTTTGTAAAAATAAAGAAAATAAAATGAAAAGGTTTATTTTTCCTTCAAAAAGATGTTTAAGATTGAGGAACTTGTAATGCTTCTCTATTTTATTCCCACTCTGATCTGGTGCAGAGTGGGTTAAATAAGGCCTGTATCTAGACTAATACAGGCAGAACTTTTTTTTTTATCCTTTGTTTTATTTTACTAATCAAAAAATATTTAATTGAAGCTCATTTTTTAAAATCACTGTCACTTCCCAGTGACTCCCCTCTTCAGTACAATTCCCATTTAGTAATCATCAAAGATTTATCATATCTAATTTTCTAAAACCCTATTCAAATCCTTATTTTTTTTCTTGTTAATATTTTTTCTGGATTTGTCTAGTTCTAAAAGTGCATTTTAAAGTACCCAATAATTATTATTTTAGTATTATTTTTATTATCTACTTCTCCTTATAGTTTGATTAGCTTTTCCTTTACATATCTATAATATATGTACATATACTTAGCATAATATATTTTGTTTGTTCTCTTTTAACTACTACTATTTTTACTATTGCCTTGTCTTAATCTTGACTGCCACCACTATTTATTGTTAGTAATCACTTGATGGCTACCATTACTTCAATTGAGACATAGTAACGTATATTCTAATCCCTCAATTTAACTTTGCAAACTTTTTATTTTAATTGTATTATAAGCAATTCATTATTGTGTTTTCTTTCTGATTCTTTCTGACACTCTTCCATTCACATTCAAGATTATAACTGTTAGATTTGTTGTCTAATTCAATCATATCCTATTTTTATCTCTTTGTTTCCCATCCTACCTTTTACTAGGAAAGAGAAGGCAAGGAAAAGGAATAAAATTAATACTAATAATCTATAGCTGGAACCATTTGATCTCAATCCTCTCTTATTTCCTTCATTTTACCCAGACCTAGATTAAAGAATTTTGCCCTTTCCTCCTCTTTTATTTGCAGTTACAGTCCTCTTTAGTTGAGGTTTGTTTTTTTTATGACTATTACTTCCCTAAATCTATCCTTTCTCTTAAACCCCTCTCTCCCTTCTTTCTGTCTCTTTCTAGTTCCCTGCTTACCTTATTGTTTTTCTGTATTTACTCCCCACTTCCTCCTCTCCAAAAAAGCCTTCCTTTGCCTGGCTAAGAGAAAAAGGTTAATGAGGCACCTATTTCCCATCACCTCCACCTTATGACCCAATTATGAAAAATAGTAAATTCTTCTCTCATCATTCTGATCTCCTCCCTAATGTATTCCTTTTCTTCCCCCTCTTATTTTCTCTCTATTTAAAGAAAATAAAGCAAAACAAAGCAAGAAAAAATCACCCAGGCCCTAGGTTTGTCTTTGTTCTGTCTTTGACCTTTGAAGATAGTAAGATTCTGAAGGGACAATATTCTCTTATTTAAAAAAATATGCTTAATTGAAAACTTAACATTATACACCAACATAATTACCTAAATTAGTTTAGTATATATAAAAAAGTGATAACTACATGAGAAAAAGAGCCATTCTCTAAAATCTTAGTGATTAAAGGATATGAAAAAATACTCCTCAAACAAATAAATGCAAGCTATTAACAATTATTAAAAATACTCCAAGCAACTAATAATAAGAAAAATTCAAGTTAAAACAATCCTGAAGTTCTAGCTGTCATACTGGCAAGGAAGAAGAAAAGGGGCAAAGAGGAAAATAGCAATTGTTGGAGAAGATATGGGGGTACAGGCTCACTGGTGTAGGGGTGATGTAACTTCAAATTGGTCCAACCCTTCTAGAAGACAATAGACTCCTCTTTTCCCTTTTAGAGTAAATAAACACTTGATCATTACTTAGTCCTTTAACTTGTTCAGACTTGTTTGTCTTTCTAGGTTTTGCCTGCCCTATCTGCTTAAGTTTCAAAGATCCTACCCAGTTCTAGTTTTCTCAACAGAAATCCTTGGAAGTCATCAATTCTATTAAAGATTCACATTTTTCCTGAAAAGAACTATGCACAGCTTTCTTAGTCGTGGGTCTTTTTCTTTATCTTTTTAGGATATCATATTCCAAGTTTTCCTTTCCTCTCAATATTTGCTATATAATCTTGTATAATCTTGACTCTACTTCCTTGGTATATGGTCTGTTTCTTCCTTCTTGCTTCTGCTTCTTTTTTTTTTTTCTATTTGAACTCGAAACTCTGGAGTTTGGCAGTCACATATTGACATATTTTGAATATAGAAAATTTTTTTCAAGTGGTCATCTATGTATTCTATCTTCATTTTGTACCCTGGTTGCAGTAGTGCTGGGTAGTTTTCTTTTAAGATTTATTAAGATGTTTTCTCTCTCCTCATACTGTTTTCCCAGGTCACTTGTTTTTGATAGTAGATACCTTGTGTGTTCTAATTTTTTTAAACTTTTGACTTTGTTCTAATATTCCTTGTTATATGATTGAATTTTTTAGCCCTTTTTCTGCTATTCTATTTTTCAGCTTTTTCTACTACTTGAAAAGGTTTTATAGTTTCTATTCCAAGCTATTTATTCTCCTTCTAATTTTTTTTTTTCCCTCAGGATTCTTTCTTTGAGTCTTTTTAATTTCTTTGATAGGCCTTCCACCAATTTGAAATCTTTATGACCAACCATTCCCCTCCTGGCTATTGATTCTTTGGACTTTACCACCATGATTCAGTTGCTGTTTCACCCTTGAACTTCCCTTCACCACACTAGCCTTATTCGCCCGTTGGCGAGTTCCTCTTGTATGCCTCCATTTTGTGGACAGGCTTAAAATGTGTTGTTCCCTATATGTGTTATCTTGTTTTATCAAGCTCCTTGAAGTCAAGAATTGTCTTTCTTTTTGCTTGTATTTGCACTTACCACAGTGCCTGGCTCATAGTAGGCACTTAATACATGCTTATTACCTGCCTGCCTTCCATTCTTTTTGGTTCTTATAATTCTTCTAAGAAGTTGTACTTATGATTGCTGTGGGATTATTTTCTGCCTTTGGAATTTTATTTTGAGTTTCTCTTAATCCATAGCATTTCTCCATTGTATTAGTTTTTTTTTTTTTTTAGCTCCTTTTTTCAGTCTCTACTAAAGATGGCCAGCAAGGATTTCACCAGCTTTCTCTTTCTTTCAAACTTCTTTTGGTTCTGTGATTGCTGGAATACCCTCAGTGCCAGACCTCGGATGGGACTGGATGACTGAAAGCAGCCATATTAAGATCTCAATTCTTGTCCTTGAGGACATACAGAAAGCCTCATCAATGGTAGTTTCTTGGCCCTTATTCATCTAGCAAGTATTACCTAGGACACAAATGTAGAGATCATGGTCCAAGATGGGATGAGGAACCTAGGATCATAACATCTGTGTTTTTCCCTCTTCTATAGTCCTAGAGAATTCTGAGGCAGGAAATGTGTCCTTGCCCCTTTATCAAACCCTGGATGAGGGTAGGAGGAAGTTAGGATCATGTTGGGCTCTAGGTTCTGCCCTTGCCTCAGTAATGACTGGGACCAGAGTCAGGTTGAGACCTTACTCCTTCCAATGATTCTGAATGGTTTAATTGAACTCAGACCCTAAGCCTCCAGCATTTCTGGGCAGGTTGAAGCAAGCTGAGACTGACTTCTCTCAGACAGATTCTAAATCAATGATACTGGTCTCTGGGCTTACCCCCTCCCATAATTCTGGATGGAACTTTGATGAGAAGAATTGGGAGCCCCTTAGCATTGGCTCAGATATGATTCACAGTTTCCTCATCCTTTAAATAAGGAGGTTGGACTAGATGACCTCTGAGCTGTCTTCCTCTTTGAAATCTATGATCCGATTATCTTGTCATGTCAAATTAACCATATTTCCTTTTTAGACATTTCCTTTAGATTATTTCAACAAGGCATTGACAGTCATATCTCTGTAGACAAGATGGAGAAATGTGGACTAGATGATAATATAGTTCAGTAGATGTGTAGCTAATTAAACAACTATACACAATGAATGTTAATTAACAGCTCAATGTTAAACTGAAGGGAAGTGACCAGGAGCATACTCCAGGGTTTAGCTCTTCTCTATGTACTGGTCACCATTTTCATCAATGACTTAAAGGGAGATATATTTACCAAAGGTAACCAAAATGGAGGGAGTGTACCACATACAGAATATGCCAGATGACAGAATCAAGATTTTAAAACAAAACAAAAAACAGAAACAAAAAGAAGAAAAAAATCTGTAAAGGCCAGAATAAACGAGGTGGAAATTAACAGAAACAAGTGTAAAATCCTGAACTTGCATTAAAAAAAATCAAGTACACATCCATCTAACTATAGAATCAAAATTATAGAAATAGCCAATTTGCTAAAAAGAGCTTAATATATGGCAAAAACCAGAAGTAGCACAAAAATAAAGAAACGAATTACTATTTAATGAATGTTGATAGAATAATTAAACATTATCATGAAGAAAAATTATCTTTAATCAATCAAGAAGTATTTATTAAATGCCTCCTTTGTGTCACCCACTGGGGATACACAAAAGTTAGTTCCTGATTAACTGGAGATTATATTTATTCTACTAATGAGTTTTCCATCTAACTTTTAACTGAAACCATCCATATGGATTGTTTCTCCCATTAGGATGTGAGCTCCTTGAAAGCAGGGACTGTTTTCTATTGGTATCCCCAGCTCTTAACACAGTAAGCACTTAATAAATGTTTTATTTATTCATTCATTTCTTCACTCACTTATGTAACTTGTATCTACACTTCTTATTACACATTGAAAGTAACTCCAGATGAATCAATAAATATGTATTTTTAATAATATTCCCCCCAATTACATGTTAAAACAATTTTTTTATTATTTTTTTTAAAGTTTTGGGTTCCAAATTCTATCCCTCCCTCCTCTCCTTTTTCTCCTTTCCCTGACGTGGGAAGCAATCCAATATAGGTTATACATATGCAATCATGTAAACCATTTCCATATTAGTAATTTTGTCCAAGAAGATAAGGAAGGAAGGAAGGAAGGGAGGGAGGAAGGAAGAAAGGAAGGAAAGAAAAAAGGACAGAAAGAAGGAAGGAAGGAAGAAGGAAGGAAGGAAAGAAAGAAAGAGAAAGAAAGAAAGAAAGAAAGAAAGAAAGAAAGAAAGAAAGAAAAAGAAAAAAAGAAAGAAAGAAAGAAAGAAAAAGAAAAAAAGAAAGAAAGAAAGAAAGAAAGAATACCTTAGTCTGTATTCAGATAATATCAGTTCTTTCTCTGCAGGCCAATAGCATGCTTTATCATGAATCCTTTTGGATTGTCTTGGATCATTGTATTGCTGAGAATAGCTAGTCATTCACAATACTTCATCTTACAATATTGCTGTTACTATTTACAACATTCTCCTGGTTCTGCTCACTTCAATTTGCATTAGTTCATGTAAGTCTTTCCAGGTTTTTCTGAAATCATCCTGTTTGTCATTTCTTATAGCACAATAATATTCAATCACAATCATATACCACAATTTGTTCAGCCATTTCCCAATTAATGGGTATCCCCTTGATTTCCAATTCTTAGCCACCACAAAAAGAGCTGCTATGAGTATAAAATATGTATTTTTTAAAAACCCTTTTGCTTCATTCCCAGTGTAGGATTATTAAGTTGTTGAGGTGTTGATATAATGTTATTAATGATGACACATTTATAAAGAGTTTTAATGTCTAGAAATGTTATGAAGGAGGGTTTTCCTCATCACAAGCCTGTGATTGTACAAGTATTATTATCTTCATTTTATAAATGAGGAAATTGAGACTGAGGTTGTGACTTATCCAAGGTAGCAAAACTAGTTAAGTACTAGAGTTGAGATTCAAGTTCACATATCCTGATTCCAAGTTCAGAGTAAGAGTTGGACCAGATGACCTCTAAGGTCCCTTCTAATTCCAATCAATCAATACTTAGTGTGCCTAGCACTGTGCTAGGCACTGGAGATACAAAGACAAAACTGAAAGTTCTTGCCTTTAAGAATCTTACATTCTGTTAGAGTGTATGATTCTATGAAATATTGACAGGGCTGTAACATGCAAAAGGGATTAGCCTCCCTAATGAGTTGCTGCAGAAGACACTCATAAGAAGTTACTCTGAAACAAATTTCAGTTAAATTTAAGAAAGAATTTTCTAACAGTTAAAACTATCTAGAAATATAATTTTTGTTGTTGTTCAGTTGTATGTGACTCTTTGTGACCCCATTTGGGGTTTTCTTGGCAAAGATACTGGAGTGGCTTGCTATTTCCTCTTCGAGCTCATTTTATAAATGAGGAAACTGAGGCAAGCAGAGTTAAGAGACTTGTCCAGGGTCACACAGCTAATAAGTGCCTAGGGCCGGATTTGAATTCAGGAAGATGAGTCTTCCTGACTCCAGGGCTGACACTCCCCTAGCTGCCCCTAGAACTATAATTGTTACCCTCAAAGTGGAATGAGATTCCTGTCACTGGAAATGTCTGAGCAGATGTTAGATGATCATCTCATCAGGAATGTTGTGGTGGGAATTCCTGCATTGGATTGATTGAGGCAGTCCCTAAAATCCTTCCAACTCTGGGATTCTGTGGTTTTAAATAACATCGAGAAATATATCCTTAGAGAATCAAGGTTTCAGTCTTTAGAAAAGATTATATCAGTACATGTATCTGTCTGTTGGAGACTTTTGATTGGTTGGCAATCTAACCAATGGAGTTATCCCTTTCCAAAAGTTGAGCCCCCAGGAAGCCTTGCTAATCCCTGGTCTACCCAGCATAAAGTTTAGCACTCACTTGATTTTTTTTGTTGATTGCTGTTAATGGCAAAATGCTGTCTTCCTTTAATAAATTACCTACTATTAATTTAGAGGAAATGTGATATAGTGAATGGAAGAAAGATTTCAGGGGGTTAGGCTTCCACAGCAGGATAAGAAATTCCAAGATCTTGTGGATAGTCCCTCAACTAATCAGAAAGTACTCCAAACTTTTCTGTAAATAACTAATTCTTAAGAAAGAGCCCTTGAGGCTAAATCGGTTGCAACCAGCCAGGTTCAAGGAGGAGGCTTCCACCAGGCAAAGGCTTTTCTCCACTGCGCTTGCTTAATAAGCTTATAAAATGTGAACTGACACACCCCAATGGCAGAGATAGCCACCATTTTCGAATATGGGACCCATGAAGTAGGCGGAGTTAACAGAACATGGACGAACATGTGATGGGCTGTCCAGGAAAGCTGTAACTCAGACGAACTAGACCAATAGGAGCCCTGATGAGTGGAGTATGGATCTTACTAATGGTTTAAAAGTTGATTCTACCACTGAACCAGTGCCCATGTAATACTAAAGTGCGTTGTGCCCGCTTCTCTCGTATGAGAAGCATAATAAAGACTTTCCTATATTCACTCACTTTAGTAGATTTTTGTTTCAGATTTTTCTAACAGGGAACACATGACTTGGAATTGGAAATGGGTCTGAGTTCAAATCCCCAGGAATGTATTACCAGTGTGACCAGCTTTTTTTCTGTCAAACTAATCTGCTAGCTGTTTCCCAACTAGGAAATTCCATTTTCTGACTCCATGCCTTTTGCTTAGATGGGTTCCCCATGTCTAGATTGTACTCCTTCATCTCCATGGAAGTACAGTGGAAAGAACACAGATTTGGAATGATAGGACCTTAATTCAAATCCTAACTCTGTCATTTACTTGTGTGACCTTGAGTCACTTAGTTCACCTCTCTGGGCCTCAGTTTTCTCATCTGTAGAATGAGAGATTGGACTAGATGGTCCCTAACATCTCCTCCAGCTCTAAATCTGTGGTTCTGTGGTAGAATCTCTAGCATCAAGACACTGACCAGAAGGGCTTTCCTGATCCACCTCCCCTCTAGCTGGTAATTCTGTCTTCATCTTGAAATTAATCTGTATTTTTTTGTATATACCTTGTACTTACTTATTTATGTATATGTCATGGATCATCTCTCCTCCAGAAGAATTTAACCTCCTTGAGGGCAAAGACAATTTTGTTTTTCTTTTTGTATCCACAGTACTTGGCAGAGTAGATTCATAATCGATGTTCAATTGAAATTGGCTTTAAGCACAGAACTCAGGTTCCTCATCTGTAAAATGGAGATTATCACAACAATGGTATCTACCTTTCAGGCTGAGACTCAAAAGGAGGTAATGTATGTAAAGCTCTCTTTGAATGTCTGTTGTTGTTATTGTTATTATCATACTATCCCAATATCCTGTTCATAGTTCAAATGTCTGACTCACATTGAAAGATGAAAGAGGAAGGACCTTCCAATAAGACCAGAATGGACTCTCCAGCCAATCATTCTGTCACCCTTTTTCAAGCATCTTGTTGGTCATAGGAAAGTGGAGAGGCACAAAGTCCCCTCCGGGGGGGAGTGGCCCTTGGCACTGTGTTGCCTGGATGCTGACAGATGGAGCAGCTATCCTTGTCACCAGAAACAGTTGCTGAGATTGACTTGGGTCAACACCGCTTCCCCAGTACAAGCCTGATCATTCATTCATGCATTTGCTCACGAAACATCAAAAAGTAAAACTGAACAAAGTAGAATACTGTGTTGGGAAGTAGGTCACTTTCTAAACCCGATCCTTAGTTTTAAGGAGGGAGAGTGGGACTGGGAACACTGGTGAATAATCCCAGCTTGTGGCTAGGGTGAAAAGGAAGCAAAAGGAATAATAGGAGACAAAGGGAATAAGATTGAATGGGAGCAGTAGAGTTAGGAAGGAACTAAGGCATGATGGGAAGATTTATTAGATATTTAGGGCCAAAACACAGAAAGCAAAAGGAAAGCACTGTGTTGGGGCCAAAGATTTTGAGAAACAGATATGGAAAAAATGTCAGAGAGTCCAAGTTTTACAGAACAAATCCTTTTATGAAGTGGATTTGTTCTGGGAAGTTTAGATCCAGTCAAAGGGCCGCACTTGAGGACCTAGAGGGCCACATGTGGCCTCGAGGCTGCAGGTTCCTCACCCCTGTTAGACTCTTCCTCTCGTGTTTTCCATTTTCTTCAGCTTACTGAAACCCAGCTTTTCCTTGAAAACATATTTCTTAGCACCCACTGCAAAGGCGGCTGAATCTTCTCTCATTTCTGACACACAGAGCTGGGAAAAGAAATTGGCATCCTCATATTTCCCATTGATATTTTCAGACCCTCCCTATACTACCATCAGCTTGAAATAACTTTCTATAAATATCTGGGGCAGCTAGGTGGTGCGGTGGGTAGCGCACCAGGCCTGGAGTCAGCAAGACTTTTTTTCCTCGGTTCAAATCCCATTTCAGACCCTTAATACCTGTATGATGCTAGGCAAGTTATTTAACCCTGTTTTCCTCAGTTTCCTCATCAGTAAAATGAGCTGGAGAAGGAAATGGCAAACCACTCCAGTAGCTTTGCCAAGAAATACAAATGGGGTCAATGAAGAATCAGAAATGACTGAACAACAACCACCATCTTTAAAGATTTTGACTAAATCCTCCCTCTTCCTTAAGAAGTTCAATGCCTGGCTCATGTCCTTCCAGTTTCTCAACCTTAACAGCTCCCATGACCTCAGTTTCCAGATTATCTCAATCCCACAGGGAAGTGACCATACTCACCAATATCCTCTACTCCCTTTGAGGGAATCAGTCGCAGGTGTTGGGGTTCCCAGTTGCATTCTTCATTGCTTTTCATTCAACTTTGACAACCTTATAGCACTATGTAAACCCTAGGTAATATTGGTATTGTTATTTCCATTTGATGCTTCAGAATTTCATTTTCAAAAGCTTCTCACCACCCAAGCTGCTGTCTTCTATAGATTTTAGGTCATTAGCTCCTTCCTATCCTTTTTCTGAACATTTTGAAATTAGTTCTCCAAAAATTAGGGTACATGTCAGACTGAATTTGGTCTTCTGCTACTTATGTATCAAAAATTCTATGATGGAATGATCATTTTTCCCCAAGGTTTCCATCATTTTTACCTCAAGAACCAGCTCCTTCTGATTGGTTAGAGTCAGGTCCAGAATAGAAGCTCTCTTTGTTGCTTCCTCTGCCTTTTAAAAAATGAATTGTCATACGAAGAATTTTTTTCAGCTATTTTGTTTTGGGCAGAGTTAGAGCTACAGTAGAGGTATCTTTGTTGTTGCTGAGTTGTTTCAGGTGTGTCCAACTCTCTGTGACTCTATTTGGGGTTTTCTTGGTAAAGACATTGCAGTGATTTGTTCTTTCCTTCTCCAACTCATTTTACAAATGAGGAAACTGAGGCAAACACAGTGAAGTGACTTGCCCAGGGTCACACAGCTAGCAAGTGTCTGAGGTCACATTTGAACTCAGGTCCCCCTAACTTCAGGACCAACGCTCTATCCACTGTGTCACCTATCTGCCCTCAGTGGATGCATAGGTAACTGAATTGTCTCATCACAATTTTGTCTTTGCTCCCCACTGTATTTGTTTCCTTTTGTATTTTCCCTTTCTGTTGTGGTGGTCTGCAGTATACATCTTTAACGATGTTGCCTCTATTCTGTCTCTCAGTATTCACCTAAATGTTGCCTCTGATTTTCCCCCTCTGATTGCTGGATTTCCTCACTTGAATATGCTCAAATAATATTCAAGTGAATATGTGATCTCAGCCATTTGGATATCTCCCTCACTACAGTCGATCGAAATCTGCCAATGCCTGTCCATCATGTACAGCTCTTGTTCATACCTCTCATAAGCTTGTCCCAGGGGGTCTGCCTAAAATGGGGCCTTCCCCACTTTCTTCTGTCTTCACAATGTTTCCAGGCTGCCTGATGGATAGCCTTCACTCTGGCCATTTTTTCCATTCCTACATTTCTTTTATGACATCCTTACTCTGGTCTTTTGTAGTAGGTGTAGGTGGTGTAGTCTTTTCACAAGCATGTGCCTCCTCATTGCCCTTTGAGTGAGACTCAATTTTAATTTGGGGAAGGGGGGAACCATAATTTGCATCTAAATGACAATGCTGGTAGAATATCGGCATTAAAAAGATGAGCCTTTGTTTCTGGGAGTTATGAAGCCTCCAGAGGTGGCTATGTGTTGCAGTGGGTAGAGCACTGGACCAGCAGTCAGGAAAATTTGAGTTCAAATACAGCCTCAGACACTTTCTGGTTGTGGGACCTGGGACAAGTCAAAAAAATCTCTCTCTGCCTCAATTTTTTCAACTGTAAAATGGGGAAATAGTAGCACCTCCCTCCCAGGGTTGTTGTGAGAATTAGATGATATGATATTTGTAAAGTGCTTAGCATAGAGTCTGGCACATAGTAGGCACTTAATAAATGCTTGTTTTCTTCCTTCCTTCCTTCCTAATACAGCATTTGATACAACCAACATAACGCCATCTGCAAACAATAACATCTGAAGACTTCACCATTTATGGATAATCTCTCTTCAACATTATTTCTGGATTTTCTGTCTCTCCATTTTATGCCTTGTTTGATGACACTGATCAAAGGGTCGTCCAAAAGGGATATCTCTGCTATTGTACATTTCAAGGAATCTTTCATAATTTTAGTGGATAGGAGATACCTTTTTAGAAATAGACTTTTAAGGAGTGTTTTGCTCTACCTAATTAAATGTATTTTTTGTAATTGACAACCAATAAGCACAATGGGAGTTTATATTCCCTACATCTACATCAGTTGTGTGGTGATAAAGAGGTAGTTCACTGTGGAATATCACTTGCAAAAGTTTGACCCTTTTCTATTAATACCCTCATGGAGGATATATCTATATTGATATCTTTGATGTATATAAAGATGATTTTCCTAAACATTTTATGTAGATGGAAAAATAGGCATATAGGGGGGTACTTGTTGGTTATTTTCTTGCTCACCTTTTTTCTATAGTAATAAGGTCAGAGATTTATTCCCCAACATTTTGTATCCTTCAGATATCCTCAGATTGCTCAATAGCCTCCCAGTTGTATCACTTTTTGCATAGATCTCTTCTGTGTTTGATCTAATCCAGAACTTTGTCTGATCTTTGTTCTCTTTCAAGTCATTTCTACCTCCACCATAAAACATCCAGGACAGTGATGGTAACATACAAGGGTAATGGATCTACTCTTATTGATGGTGAAAAAAATTTTGTCATAATATTTGTTTGCAGATCTTTTCCATTTTTCTTTCGAATATATACATACACATATACATATGTATATACATACACATATACATAT
>NW_020954562.1:633568-658488 GCF_900497805.2 Vombatus ursinus
TATATACATACACATATACATATGTATATACATACACATATACATATATATATATACACATATACATATATATATATATTCATTTACACTGTTGATCTACCTCCTCTTTTATCGGTTATCTGGAAGGGTACTTCAGGATCCAGGTATAATTATGGGGCACATTCCATCAAGTTTTAGAGATACCTTTGAGGTAAAATTTACCACCTTCCATTAGCATTCTTATCTCACCTTGATTGCTAATTATACTTTGTGCATTTATGTACACATATCTGAGGATGTGGGTTTTATTGTTGGCTTTTTTCTTGGATTTTATCTCTTGTGAGTTATTGGGAGTTTCTACTACTATTCTTCCTACATTAGAGCTACTCTCTCTTGTCTAGCTTAGTAGATATACATAGGTATTTCTGTCTCTCCTCTTTCTTTTCAGTTTAAAACTCTTTTGATTAGCTTTTCAAGGTTTCCGGCAAATACATTTTTACCAGCCCTTATTAGGTATACTCCATTCCTGTCTAGGAGTCCAACAACCTTATCTTTCATCTCATGATCCAGAAATGCAAATCTTGTTCTCAGATAACCTCTTCCTACCCAGCTAGTCACTTTATTTTCTTTCTAAAATGTTTTCTTGATGTTATTTTTTACATCATTATTATTTCCCAAAACTATGATTTTATGACTGCTCCCATCCCAGTAGAACTGTCCCTAGTTATTGTCTCATAGATTTCCCATAGACATTTTACACTCCACAAGTCCAAAACTGAACTCATTATCTTTTTTCCCCAAACTCTCTCCTTTTTCAAACTTCCCTATAGCTGTTGAGGGTACCACTACCCTCCTAGTCACCCAGGCTTATAACCTGGTGTCATTCCTGAGTCCTCATTCTCTCTCATCCTGGAAGAATCCTGTTGATTCTATCTTTGCCACGTTCCTTATATATACTCCCATCTCTCTTCTGACGCTGCAACCACTCTGGTACAGGCTTTCATCATTTCATGCTTAGGCTATTGCAATAGCCTTCTTGTTGGTCTCTTGGCCTTATCCCTCCCCACTCCAATCCACTTTCCACTCAGCTACCAGAGCACAGGCCTGACCATGTCACAACCCACCTTTCATTCAGTAAAGTCCGGGGATTCCCTATTCCCTCCAGGATCAAATGTCAAATCCTCTGTCTGTTAAAGCCCCTTATAGCTTGGCCTCTTCTTCCCTTTCCAGTCTGCTCATACCTTATTCCCCTTCATGTGCTCTGCAACCCGGTGACACTGTCCTCTTTTATGTTTTTTGCACAAGAAAATCCATCCCCCAAGTCTTCATTTTCACTGGTTGTCCCCAAAGCTTGGAATTCTCTCCCTCCTCATCCTTGCCTCCTGACTTCCCCAGTTTCCTTTAAATCTCAGCTAAAATCCTACCTTATGCAAGAAACTTCCCCTATACCCCTTCGGAGCTAGTACCCCCTTCTCTCTCTCTCTCTCTCTCTCTCTGTCTTTGTCTGTATATGTTACATATATATATCTTGTGTATATATATATATGTTACATATATCTTGTATATATATCATATATATTATGTATGTGTATGTGGTATATATATACATATACATATATATAATTATATATGGTACATAGTTATTTGTATCTTGTCTCCCCAAGTAGACTGTGAACTGCTGTGGGGCAGGGATCATATTTGTCTTTGTTTCCCCAGTGTTTAGCACAGTGCCTGGTTTATAATAGGAGCTTAATAAATGCTTGTTGACTTGATTTTACTATATTGGGGGACTGGCTGATGAGGGCCTAATCCTTAAATTATGCTTGAATTTGCCATTCCTGATGGGCTATTCAGAGCATATGCAGATATTTTCTTTGCTATTTCCAATCCAATCACATGTGGAGGCTTGGCAAGCCAACTTCTGGCCATAAGTGACTTGGTGGGGGTTGGGAGAAGGTTGGTATTGTTTATGCAGGGAGTCTTCTGGTTGACTGCAGAGCTGGCAGAATCATTGATTCTGGGATTACTGAGCCAGAACTGAGTTTGCATACAAAAAGATTTCTATGCTCTGTCTTAGTACCCCCTCCCTACCCCCCCTCTTTTGCACTTTTCTTTCTTGGCAGTAAATGAGGCAAGAACTGTTATGAGCTGTGAGGTGGGGGCAGAGCACTGGCTGCCCTATTACCTACCCAGTTGCCATGTGTCCATGAACACATGGAATTTTATTTCTTTTGTGATTATTCTTTCCTAGTCTTAGGTGAATGACTACCTGGAGACACGATTGACTAGATTATGGTCTTGTGAACTTCAAAGGCCAGAGGACCCAACAGAGGTTCTTCTCTCACCCTCTCTAGAGTTCACTAGAGCCAATAGCAATGGCCAATGACAGAGGAAGCACCTGAAGAAAAAAGCCTTCCGTCACAATTTTCCAGGTAACTGGTTTTCCATTGGCAGCTTGGCTTTGGCTTCCATGCTCCATCCCAGGATGAACTGATCACCTAAAATCTAATTACCATGCAGATTGACTCAGGTTTTCATACTCAGCACCTTTGATACTCAACTCATCCTCAAAGTCACTATTCCATTCTGATTGGAGGATGAAAAGGCAGAACATTAAACTCCTCCCAAAGCCTTCCTTTATAGAATGCTGACAATCTTCCAGGAAATTCCATTTTCCATCAGCAACTCTGCTTGGCTTTGACTGTATGAAACATTATTCCTTCATGTAGGTACCCCTAGTGGCCACCACTCCCCCTCTTTTCAGCTTCCTTTTGTGTGTTATCTTCCCCCATTAGATTGTAAGCTCCCTTAAGGCAGTGGCTGTCTCTCTTTTTCTTATTTGTGTTTTTAGCACTTAGCACAGTGCCTGCACATAGTAGGCATTTAATAAATGTTTACTGAACTGAATTGAAGACAGAAGTGGGAAGACAATCACCCAAGACTGGTGGTAGATTCAGGGGTCTGCTAGAAAGAAGTAACGGCCAGGGGCAGCTAGATGGTGTGCTGGATACAGTACTGGCCCTGGAGTCAGGAGCACCTGAGCTCAAATCCAGCCTCAGACACATGATACTCACTAGCTGTGTCACTCTGGGCAAGTCACTTAACCCCATTGCCTAACAAAAACAAGAAATGATGTCCATAGATTCTGGAAAGTCATTGAGCCTCAGAGACCAGTACTCCTTAGGCTCAGTATTTAGAAGTATTTCTCAAGTCTACATATTCCCTACATGTGTACCTGATTGACTTTTCCCTTTAAGTTTGAGCCCACCTTCTCCACAGACCTTGCTTGTGTTCAAAGGGAAATTTTGATTCCTAGGTTTTTATAACTACTATTCTCATTCTATCTTCTCAGGAAATACCTTTTTATAGAAACTTATTGATTCAACTGGTTGATTTAGATTGTGGAACACACCAGATGGGGCTTGTAAGAAATAGTACTAGAAACCCCAGCTTCTCAGAGTTACCCACAGAATCCTGAGGAAAGCAGTTAATCTATGGATTTAGCCTTCCAGTACAATAAGAGTTAGGAGAGTGAGCTAAGAAGGGAGGCTATATTATAAATGAGTAAGATCAAACTAAACATTTTGACCCATTGGCCATGTTGGCAGAAGCATGCTTCACTAGTTTTAGCAGTTCATTACCTCTCTTCTGATATTGCAGAGTCATGTTTCACCATCTGTCTCCTGAACTCATGATTGGTTGCTGCACTGATAAGATCTCTGAAGCCTTTTAATTCTCTTTATGTTATAGTGGTCTTCATGCAAACCCTTCTCTTGGTTCCCCTTACTTCCCACTGTTTCAGTTTATACAAGTTGTCCCAAGGGTAGTTGCTCATTTTCCAAATCTGCCTTTTTCTTACAAAGCCCACAATTTCCATTCAGAGTGGTGATGAAAATGATACCTGTTCCCCGAAGGTATTGGCCAGGACTTCCCAATACTTAGTAATGTTCTCGAAGTTCCTTCTGGCAGCACCATTGAATCATTTGGAATAGATAATTGTCATCAGGTTTAACAGCTCTTGGAAAGTTCTTGATCATGTCCTGGATCCATCTTTCCCCACCTCTCTGAACACAGCAGACCTCTTCATTGTAAATGTAAAATAAGCGACAAGGGAATTACCAGCCACCCCAGCTCATCTTTTCTGCCCCCAACCCTTATTAGCAGATTTGTTTCCTGACAGACTGAAGATCCGCATTACCATTTCTTGGAGGATGAACAGCTACTTCCTTCACAAAGAGTCCAGTTCTCACTTCTCCTCTTGAGGAGCTCCAGTCTTCAATGACCTTTCTTCTCTTTTGCTTTGGTCACATTTCCCCCTATGAAATCTCTGGACCAAGATTAGGATTCCCTTCTGCCTTTTAAATATTTCTGCTTTGCAAAAAAGCACTATATAAATGCTAGCTTTTATTACAGTTATTACTATTGCATTGAAGTTATTCTTCCATTTTTTTTAGTAATACTTCAATTCTTTCTGACAATCTGAAGAGCAAAGATTTTAGGACCATTTCCCCTTCCACCCCCAGACCTGTGATGTCACCAGGAGTAGAGAACTCCTGGTAAGACATCAGAGGATATGGGGTTTATTTTTATCTTTTGAGGACGTGGATTTTTACTGCTGCATGTCCAGCATCACTCAGCCAGTCTGTGTTATAGGCTAAACTTAAACTCAGGCTTTCCTGGCTTTAAGTTTAGCTCTCTAGCTATTATACAACACTCCTTCCCCTATGGATCAGAGAAGTACATATTTAGAGCTAGATGTGGTTCTCTAGTCCAACACCCTTATTTTAGTCCAACACCCTTATTTTACAGATAGGGAAACTGAGGCACAGAGCACTAAAGTGACTTTCCCAAGATTATACAGATAAGTTAACAGAGCCAGGATTTGAATCCAGATCCTCTGACTTCAAATCCAGCCTTCTTTCTACTGTCTCTTCTACAAAGCAGACCAACCAGCTCTTTGAGAATATATAGCAGTTACTTGGCAACGCTGCCTCCTCAGCACAGAGTGATGGTCCCTGCACACACTCTCAGATACTCTGATGCAGATGGGCTTATACCCCATTGTAGTGAGTGCATCAGCCCAACGTCACTGAAAGCAGCACACCAATGCTCACACCCCAGTTATTTTTACTGGCAGCAGAGTCTTTTCACACAACATTGAATGGGTAAGAGAAAGGCCTAAGCATTCCAAGAATGGTAGAAGCTTCTCAAAGAAATCCAGCAAAATATGCATTCTAGTTTTTTCCCACTCCATGCTTCATTTTCTCTGCTGGGCTCAGGAGTCCCATTGCCTAGGACTTAGCCATAGCTGGTGGAGACATTCTAACCCTGCTGTGTGCAAATGAAGCCAGTTGCCAAATTTGCTTTCTCATCGGCTTATACCATATTCCTTTCCTTTCCCCTTCCCTCTCTTCTCTTTTCTTCTATTCTTCTCTCCTCCTCTCTTCTCCTTTTATTTCCTCTCCTCTCCTTTTATTTCCTCTCCTCTCCTTTCCTTTCCTTTTCTTTACCACCACCCATACCCTTGCATTGAGCAAAAAATAAACATTAAATCTGCACTACCTAGCTGCAGAGCACAGTAAAAACAAGTCCCCATGCTGGACACATCTGAAAATATACATCTCTTTCTGCATTTGAAGTCCATCTCCTCTTGGACAGGAGGTGAGGGAGCATGTTTCCTTTTAATTCACTCGGGTTTGTGGTTTAGCCAAATTAAAGCACCCCGTTCCTTTCCCTAGGCAGACGGAATAAGGCTAACAAGCCATGGGTGAGGATGCTGATGCTGATGCTGACAATACTAACAACAATAACAACCTCAACATTTATATCAAGGCCTGCAAAGCACTGTACCTGTATTATCAGTCTTGCTCATCATCATCTAAAAGTAGTCCCTCCAGGGACTTACTTAGCTGTTCTTAGAAACACAAACAAAAATGTCATTCTTGGAAGGCTACTTACCTTTACCCAAGCTTGAATAACCTTGCTTTGGAACCAAGTCTTTTGTTGCTGTTGCCTTTAGCATCTCTTAAAAACTACATACAACCCAGGGATTAAAGTAGTTCTGCCTCCTGCACATTCAGGTTATTGAATAGGAATTCTTTCTGTGTTAGCAGTGAGTCCTGGGGAGTGGGTTAGGTACTTTGGAAGTAGCACAAACACTTGCCAGGCCACTGGGGCACTATTCGGCTCAATGAAGCGGTCATTGACTAAGCAGTAACCAAATGGCCTAAAGGAACATTAACTCTTCCACGCTTCCAAAACTGCCGGGAGCTCAGGGAGTCATCCCATTTTGGAAGACTCTGGCTCGTGCTACATTCTAATAGGAGGAGATAACACATAGAGGAGAATGATGGCCAGGGAAAGGCATTTTGGTTTGCACAGTTAGAGGGACTATGAATATGTGAGCAGCAGAACCCAATGCAAAGAAAGTTGGATTTGGAGTCAAAATTCCACTTCTGCTGCTCACTCACTACTTGTGAGACCCTGGGTAAATTACATTGTCTCTAGGGCTTTGTTTTCTCTTCTGTAAAATGAGGAGGATTGGACTGTGTGGAAAAAAAAAGGGGGCTCTCAGGTTTTGTGGAAGGGAAAATAGACTATGATCAATACACAGATAAAAACAATGTGAGACTAGCCACAAATCATAGCTGAAAAAAAATTTTATTTTTGAGTGACTACATAAAAAAGAGGGGATAAAATGAACAACTCATTCAAGGCCAATGTTGGGAAATCCTCAATTTCAAATCATGTATAGTCTTTGGAATTTCTTTTGACAAGCATTAAAATATACTAGCTATGTGACCCTGGGCAAGTCACATAACTCTGATTGCCTCAGCAAAAAAAAAAAAAAAAAGAATTAAAATACATTTTTACACACACCCAAATATGTATATATACATATATACATACCTATACATATATACACATATGTATACATACACATGTGTGTATACACACACATTTTTCAAAAGGATGACCTCTTAGATGACTTCAAAGATGACCTCTAAAGTCCCTTTCATCTCGTGGTCCTCTTCCATTGACCCTGGCATCCTAATTCTCCCAAACCAGTTCATTTCTGTTGCAGCCACAGGAGTCAAGGCTCAGAGAGGTCCTCTGGGTCAGAAACCTTTGGGAATGGAATTAACTTCCCTTCCCCCTTACTATAAGTGGGAATTGTGGCTCAGTTCTAAGATTAATCTGAGAATCTTGTTCTGTTCCAAGTTGGTCCCAAGTTTCCAGTTGGTCTGATATTTTCCAGGGACCTTCAGAGACAATGTGAACTCAAACTCCTAAATCCAGACCTACACCCAATGGTTCCCGGAAATAGAGCTATTCTCATGGTATAGTGAAATAAGATGCAGTTTAGAAGTCAGATGAGCAATTGATGGTAGACAGGAAGGTGGTCTCTGATGGAATGCCTCAGTCTTTGAGTCCTGCTCAATGTTTTCATCAGTGATTTGGATGAAGGCATAGTTAGCATGCTTCTTTAATTTTCAGACCACACAAAGCTGAGAGAGGTGGTTGGTATATTGTATGACAGATTGAGGACCCCAAAAGATAGCAACCAGCTAGAAAAAGGAGACAAATCTAATTAGATTATATTCAATATGATTAAAAGTAAATTCTACAAAGAATTTAACAAGAACTACTTCCTCACTCCTCCAAACCAAGTAAACTTGTACTTAGTAGTTTCAATGTGAATTGTGAATAGTTAAAGATATCAAAAAATATGTTGGAAAATATGGCTCAAGTGTCAGAAACCAAAGAGGCTTATAAAAATGATGCAGAAGCCTCTTGCCTTAATATCATGAATATTTTCTTCCAGAAGAAGGCATTGAACATAAAAAAAGAAAATAAAAAGGAAATAGAAAGGAATTGATTATATTTTTACAGACAGGAAAGGACTGTCTTTTGATGTGGGAATTCTATCAGAATTTACTATGCTCATGAAGACCATTAACCTGTTAGAACAAAAGTCAAAATCAACATCTAATTAGAAGAAAAGATCAAGATAAGAAATTAATATGTATAATTTCAACAGTTTCAATGAGACTTGTATCAAAAAGTGCAACAAGGAAAAAAATGAAGATACTAACCTTGACTATCGCCATTTCCTACAAAAGCTTAACAGATATAACCAGTCACTATAACAAGAAGGTGAAATTTGCCCAGAAACAGCATTAGCCATCAAACATAAACTGCATGCCAAGTGAAGAAAGATAGTAGCCAAGGGCATAACCTTTTTTGAAAGCAAACCCATTTTTAAAACATTACTGAAGAGGAAAATAGAAGATTAGATGGGGAATTACATTATAATATGGTGGTGGTGATTGGGGATATTGTTCATCATTCTTGAAGAGAACAAATATCATCACAAGGGTAATGTCCTACGAATGGATTGGATTTAAGTTAGGAAGAGCTGCACAAAGTCATCAGCCTCATTCTCTCCTCCAGAATCATTGAAGTCCAATGGCAAGACATAGGTCAAGATGACTGGCGACGGCCCAGGATGATGTGGAGTGGAGGGTAGAGAGAGGAGGAAGCAATGGATGTGAAAACAAGGATACAGAAAAACTGGCATGAGACCCAAATAAGCCATATCATTGCAAGAGCATCCATGGATAAAACTAACTGGAGGACCACAATGGATGTAAAAAGGAACACATTTTTCTGTATTTCCTCAATAATTTATTTTCATTATAAATAATAGATAAACCATCACATATGAACCCTAACATCTCAGTCAATGAAAGCATTGAGGGATCATTTAAATAGATTTTATTGATATTTCTAGTTTTTACATTGCCTAAATTTTCCCTATATTTCTCTCCTTTGCCCTCTCAGAGAGCCACCCTTATAACAAAGACTTTTTTTCTAGAAAAGAAAAAAAATTCAATAAAACTGACCAATACATAGAAAAATTGTTTACATATATGCAGTTCTTTGTATTTGCTAACCTCCTTACTTTTGCAAAAGAGTGGAAGGAGGTGTTTTCTTATATCTCTTCTTTGGGCCCAATCTTATGCTTTGTAATTTTGTAATGTTCATTTTTTAAGTGATTGTACATGTTGTTTTCTTATTTCTCCTTACTTTACTTGCATCAGTTCCTGCAAATCCTTCTATGCTTCTCTGTATTCATCATATTTTTTATTTCTTACAACATAGTCATATTGCATTACTTTCATATGCCCCAGTTTGTTTGGCTATTCTCCAATCAATGGGTATCTACTTTGTTTACAATTCTTTGTTGTCACAAAAAATGCTGATATAAATATTTTGGTATGTATGGAGACCTTATTTTTGTTGATGACTTCTTCGGCTGATATGCCTAGCTATGTAATCTCTGTGTCAAAGGGTATGGATATTTTGGTCACTTTTTTTGCATGATGCCAAATTGCTTTGCAGAATGGTCATAACAATTCACAGCTTCACCAACAATGTGACGGAGTGCCTGTCTTTCTACAACTCCTCCAACATTGACTTTTCTCATCTTTTATTGTCTTTGCGAATTTGCTAGGTGTAAAGTGAAACCTCAGGACTGTTTTGATTTGTACTTCTATTATTATTTTAGATATATAAGAAGTTTGAGAGACTTAGTTTCTGGATAATTAATCATTTTATTAGTAATGAAAGCAGATTATTAATAAAAGGATGGTCATTTGGTCATCATTCTTAGACCAAAGACAAATCATGGAACCCACTCAACACTTATATGCCCTTGGAAGAGTGGGTGTCATCGAGTGGAAATCAACTCTGATTGGTTAACAAGTAATGAGAAAGAATGAATATTATAATGAGAAGTGGACCTATTCTAATGAGGGGCTGTAGGAACATTACTTTGATCATGTCATTTACTTCAAATTACCCCCAGCCTTGGGCAATCTAATCAAAGAATTTATCCCCACCCAAATCTGAGTAGAACACAATGAACCTCCCCACCTGGGCAGGGTCTGAACAAGATTGAAAACAAAGTCAATCCAATTTCATTATCAGCAATATCCTTTAGAAGGCTGTCTTGGCTCAGTAAAGAATAAGATTTCAGAGAGGGATAAATTCCATTTTTTCCCCAATATTAACAATTAGTTATATAATAATCATTTCTCTCATATTCATTTTTTGGAGCATTTTTTCATGGAGTTGATAATATTTTTCATTTCTTTTGAGAGTTGTTCATATCCCTTGACCATTAATCTATGAAGGATCATTTTATAAGATATGTTGGGGTGGGGGAAGAGACCAAAATAATGAAAAAATCATGGACAATTCAATATCCAAAAAAGTATATTAAGAGAACATCTGTAACTTCCAAGCCATATTTATAAAATATAAGAATGATTCTTATGTGAATCCTTAATGAAAACATGAGAAGGGAACAGAAGAAAGGCTTTCACAAGCAATTTTATACAGCATACCACATCTTGATAATTACAATTTATTGGAAAGTACAGAGAACAGAAGATCTTGATGTGCTTATTGCTGATTACCAAAAAAAGTAATTAATTTGGTAGAGCAAAACACAGACTAAAAGGCTCTCCTCCAATGGAATCTCTTGCGTATGTTTTAAGAATGTTTAATATTCCTTTATAGGTGCCACCACAGAGATGATTATGATTCTATCCAATGATTCTTTGATTATCAATACCAAGTAAGGTATAGAATAAGGACATATAAGTGCTCCATAGGTGCTTAGCACTGTCATAAATGACATGCTGTTCAAGGTCAAAATGGAGGGTACATTCCCTATTGATACCAAGGTATTCCAGATTCTTTTGGTTATGAATCATATTGTGCTGTTTGCTTTGAACTCTGAAAAGTTACATGGCTTCCTCAGCTAGATCCATGGTTATTCAGCCTACATCAGCCTAAATGGAGAAATAAATGCCTATTGTCCAGGTTATGACATGCAGTTAGATGGTAGGTCCATTTAGTTAATAAATCAGTATACCTGTCTGGGATAGGAACAATAGATGGACTGTGATTTGGGTCCAGAGTTGAATAGGAGGAAGAATGGGTGCATAGTGCTTTTGATTATTCTAAGTTGTTTCCTGGTGCAAAGACTCAGCTTTTCAGTGTTCTCCTAGCAGTGATCTTTTGTTGCCAATTTTGAAACAACACAATATCCAAGAAATTAAAGTTGTAGGTGAAGCAAAGGACAGTAAAAAGACTCACAGTGGGCACAAGTAAGCTCTGGAATATGTACAATGATGACCTGTACTCAGGAAGTTGAGTGAGAGATGTAATTGCATAAATGTATGATTGGAAAAGAAAGTAGACTGGTTTTATGGCATATGTAGGGAATAAGAGATGGACAGCCCAAGTGCTCCACTAGTACCATCGAAAGGTAAAAGAAAACCTCCAGCACATTAGTAAACATGGACAAGAATGACATAGATTGAAAAGTCATGGAGAGGTTGTGATTTGCACCAATAGAGTGAGTACTCACATTGACGAGATTACAGAACCACTGAAGCATTAAAGTAGAGGTAAAATTCTTTTTACAAGTCTTTACAAGACTTTTTGCAAGTCCTTATGACTTAAGTTTAAGTCAATTCAGTTTGCTCCAAGAGAGTGGACTTGACTTAAACTTGAAATTCCAAAGACCAGGTTCAACTGTGCTTCAGAAACCCCAATGTAAGCAACCTTAATTCAATTCAATCCAAGAGAGTGGTTCCAAGATCGATTCAACTGTGCTTCAGGTGTTTCCTAGGTGTGTGACTCTAGGCAAATCACTGAACCTCTCTAGGCCTCAGTTTCCTCATCTGTAAAATGAGTGGTTTGGATTCAATGATCTCTAAGATCCTTTCCAGCTGTAGATGTAAGAACAGATAAGAAACATTTGTTAAGCACCTACTCTGTGCACTGAGGATACAAGGAGATAAGCAAAATAGTCCCTGTTACTTTGGTCCAAAAACATCAATGGCACAAACATTAGATGGGAAAATGTGGTTAGACAACAGTTTATGTGGAAAACAAAATAAAACCAAACCAAACCTGGGCATTTGAGTAGACTGTCATCTTACTAAGAGTCAAGAGTTAAAAGAAAATACCTTGACCTTATTTATGATAATATGATGGGTTCCTGGGTCAGCAACTATTCAAATAAATAGCTCTCAGTTTGCATCCAATGACTCTGCACCAGACTTAATCAGAATATTCATAAAACAAGAACAGAACTCATTTAATCAAAATACCAAAATAATGAAAATAACGAGGATAACATCCCTCCTCATTCTCAAAGGGTACAGTTTCTCACAGAATTCCATGCTGCCAGAGAGAAAAAAACTACAGATACCATATTTGTTCTAAAGGCTGTTCCCAGTTACAGCACCTTCTTGTGGCTATTGGCTCAATTTCCCAACAGCTGAATATTCCTTACTATTTCTAAAGTTGACATTTCCCTTTAGCCCCAAAGCTACTGTTTTCTCTTTCTCCACAGAGCTACCATTGTCCTCTGCTGCTGGACTCTTTCCTCCTTCATGAGCTGCTATGATCTCAAGAAGGCTGTTGACATTAATGACTAAAAGCAAGTTTAGGGATTGTCTTGGGATGTTATTTATCCATGCACTCGCTATTACAATGAACTGTCAAGTCATGACTATAAATCATGTTTATATTCCATACCTATAAGAAGGAAATTCTGCACCCTAATAGGATCCTAAATTGAAGCCTTTTAATAGTCCTTTCTCTTTGTTTCTCTTGGCGAATGGGTCACTTTGTAGCCTGGATGATATACATGTCCTGGAGATCACTTTGGTCTGTGGGGTCCCGTTTTAAAGCTGAGCCACTCCCATTTTGTGAGATTTTTCCCAGGGGAAAAAAATGCCTTGGTCCTTCATTTAACCAAGGTCATTGATTGAGATAAAGGCAATGGCTCCCCATTGGTAGATGTGAAGTTCAAGTTTAAAAAAGAAAGCTTTTATAGCACACATTTTATAAAAGCACCCTTTTCTAGAGCATGGCTATCAACTAGTAACCCCTCCAGACAAAGGAAAGAGCTATCACTGAGATTTGGCTTTAATAAACTTTTCAAATCTTGCCTAGAAATTATGTTCCACTCAACTACAGTTTCCTGGAACTGATGATGGTAGTATCACTTTAAGATTCAGGATGAGGTCTTTCTTAGGCTATCTGAAAAAAGAAAGAAAGAAAGAAAGAAATAGCGGATTCCCCTCAGAAGGCAGCACTGGATAATTCACTGTCTGAGTTATCACTGTTCAATCAAAAAGTGCATGAAGGAACCACATAACTCATCGAGACAGCAATCACCATGGAGTTATACTGGTCTCTTATGTAGGTGATGAAGGAGCCAAATTCCCTGACAGTGGTGAGTTATTCCTGGTATCACTAATAGTGCTGCCAAACGGAGCATCAAGGCCACAGACGTGGAGACTGGGGAGGGGGGATGGGGGAAGAGAGAAGGAGGGGAGGAAAAGAATCTTCAAATTTTATGAGGAAAAAGAGGTTATGTTTTATTGCTTTCTTTTAATCTTGATAATTTAAGCTTTAAAATAAAATTACAGGGATGCCAAGACTGGCTGGGGAGCAGAGTGATTCACTTCCATTTGGTATTTGTTGGCTGGATAGATTCTTTTCCAGGGTATAGCCTGCGGACTGGGGCCTCCACTTTGCACGGCACTGTCATCTTATTCACAACTCAATCCGGACTTGACAAAAGGATGCATAAAATATTAACATTCATAGTCTAATAATTTGGCAAATAGATTTTCCCCTCCCCCTGTAGTTAAAATATTGACCTGACACGATAAATCTTATTTTTTTAAAAAAAAGCTCTTCTCTTAGGAAAGACAAGTATCATATGAATTTGAATTCAGGTGATTAAGAAGTCCTCTTTGTGGATTTCTGAGCTCTTGGGAAATGTTAAATAATACTAATACCCTTGTCTAGTTAAACTTTTTATTGTTACAAACCTTCATAATTCTATGGATAAATAAAGTCCGTGGGCCTGATTTCAATTTAAACCAAATTCCAGCCAATAATGTCGTTCCCATAAACTCTCTCTTTAACAGCTCATAATGTTAAACTGAAAACAGGATTCTTAAAGCACACTGTTATTCTTTCTATCCATGAACCCAGCATTGCAGACTTTCAACAGATGTCTTTAATAGACATTGTTATTAAAAAGAATATTACGCGAAATAAATTCAGACTCTTGCCTTGCCCCAATTACCAAGAAAAATGCTTCCCCTGACTTTACAGATGATCGCATCTATAGCTAATTGAAAAAAATAACTATGGACATTATAAACGAAGAGCAGTATCCATCCATCCATCTCATTAGCCTAGCTTGGCATTTGTTAGCACTTCCATTCTCCTATAAACCTCTATTTTCGGGAGATTAGAAGTTGGTCATAAAAAAAAGAGCTTCAGTTAACAGGCTTCGGGCTGAGCAAATTTCTTGTTAAAAACAAAAAACAAAAAACAAAAAAAACTTGAAGAGGAAAAAAAAATCCAGCTGTTTCTTAGTTATGAGTGCCAAAAAAAAAAAAATAGAAGGTTTATGGTTTCAGGCACTTTTGAGTTCTGATGATTCAAAAATAAATTACAGTTTAAGCAAAAAAAATTTGCAGACTCTTAGTCCATAATATCGATTAATGCCTCTGGTACGGCATGAGGGGATAAGGAGGACACAATAAAAAACTGAATTATTTGGTTGGGAAATGGGCTTCTATTGTTCATAAGCAGGTAAAGAAAATCCACCATTGCTAGTTACAGTATTGAATTTTGAGTTTCTGGAGGGAGCATGGGCAATGAAATGAGTGCCTGATTTAGATTGGGAGGACCTGCGTTCAAATCCCAGCCCTGCTGCTAACTACCTGGGCAAATTCAGCCACATGGCTTAACATCTCTACGCCTCAGTTTCTTCATCTGTTAAATGAGGGGGTTAGAGAAAATGACCTCTGAGTCTATGCTCCATGATCCCCTATCTGCAGCACAGAAAATCCTATGCATCATTGGCATTAACAAAGCATCTTCAATACCAAACGGTAAAGGGCTTAGAAAAAACACCAACTGTTCTTGTCAACAATCTCCCTTTTCTGTGGAAACAGTTAACAGAAAGAAATCAGAGGTGAATGACCAGGGTGGCCCAGGAAACAGCATCGCTCTTTTAACAAAGGAGCTATGACAGCATAGAGTGTATGCATGGGGCAGGGAGCATAAAGCACATAGATCATAGAATCACAGTCTTAGAGCTGGAAGGAACCCTGGCAATGATCCAGTCCAGCCCTCTTATTTTACAAACAAGGAAGCAAAAGAGAGATGCTGACTTTCCAGAGAGATTGGATGATTTTCCTGGTGTCAGACAGGTTGCATAAGGGCAGAGCCAGGATTGGATCCCACAGAAGGGAGGCTAGAAAGGGAAGGTGGCCCTTGAATGACAGACGAGGGAGAGGGAAGGTTACTCTGGAGGCCAGAGAGCTGATGAAGGTTTTGTAACAGAAAAATGAGCAACTTATCCATGAGTGGGAAAGATTACTGGAGAAGCATGAAAGGAAGTAGGAAAAGTAGAGACAAGAAGACTTATTAGGAATCTACTGAGACAGTGTGAAAGCAGGGAGGGAAGTTTTGTAGGTGTCCTTTTATATGGATAATAGTTGTGAGGACCTGTCACCAGGGTGGTAGCAGAGGGCATAGCTAGGAGAAGAGAGATTTATCAGCCAGCATGTATTAAGCACTTTCTGCCCCCTAGGCAGGGGCAGCTAGATAGTGGATAGAGCACTGGGTTTGGAATCAGTAAGACTGTCTTCATCCTCAGATACCCACTAGCTGTGTGACCCTGGGCAAGCCACTTAACCCTGTTTGCCTCAATTCTTCATCTGTAAAATGAGCTAGAGAAGGAAATGGCAAACCACTCCAATATCTTTGCCAAGGATACCCCAAAGTGAGGTCATAGAAAGTCGGACACAACTGAAAATGACTGAACACAAAAAAAATCTCCTAGGTACAGTGCTAAGTCCTGGAGATACAAAGAAAGGCCAAATGTGGAGGAGTTCACCTCCTAATGGAGAACACAATGTATAAAAGATTATACATATCTAACAGGGACTGGCACATGTGCTTCTGACAGGGTCTCCCCAAGTAGAAGAAGGCTAGGAAGCCTACTTCCAGGAGAGTTGTAATGGCTTTGCACAGCCCTGCCTCACTTAAATCCAAGTCACTTGCAAGTCAAGACATCACCCTCCTGAGGTCATTGGTCCTCTTCAAGAACAAAGGACAAACAACAACGTATAATGACAGTGCCCTTGGATCTTGTGTGGATGTTCTGTAATTGATTGCCGTCTGATAACCACATGATTAGAAGGCTTTTTGATTGTTTGGTTGCCCAGAACTTGGCTCACTTGGACTTCATCATCCCCACAGGATACTCATCATCTTGCAAGATTGAATCAGTCCAGGTCCTCCCACCTCATCATTACCCTCTAGCCCTGCCGTCCCATAGAGAATGTTAAGAGAGTCTCTAGGCTTGCCATCTCTTCGTTTCCCACCAGACGACACTATTCTGGACTTCATCACAACCTCATGTCAAGTATTTTCCTTCCCCTCTCCTTCTAGAGACCTTCATTTTGTGTCTTTCCCCATTATACTGTAAGTTCCTTGAGGTCAGGGACTGTCTCACTTATTAGTATTTGCATCCCAGCACTTAGCACAGTATCTGGCATATAGCAGCTTAATACCGGAGAGTTTTCAAAAAAGCTAAACCTTGATCTTTTTTTCCTTTGGATGCTCTCTCTTGGTTTGACTTCCTTGACTTCATCTAGGGAGAGACAATGCCGGAAGGGAAGATTTCTCAGTCCTTCTCCTCTCCAAGGCCGCATGGCCCCATAAAAATGGATCACAGTTGTTTGTCTTACTTGGCGTTTGTTTTTTACCACTGTAGGTGAAGAGATTGGGGACTCCTACCTTGTGAACTTTGAAGAGCCAGAAGGGCAAGCTTCTGGTAATGAAATATCCCAGCATCCCAGAGTCTTGGTGTTTTTAGCCAGCTCAGCATCAGGGCCCCAAAGAAGAAGGAGTGGCCTTCAGGACCCAACCCCGTAGTTGCTGAGACAAGGACTGTTTTGGCAGGGATGCCATATCTGGATTTGCACTTTTTAGAAGTGTTGTTATGTGGAAATGTGCCCACTCTCCTTAAAGACCATCAGCAGACAATCACAACTTCACAAAACATTCCTTCACAAGACCAAGGTAGGACAGGGAAGAGTGTTCTGAGGAGAAATGTTGATGCTTTCTTTCTTTTCATATTGGTAAATCTCTCTAAAAGCTAATGGACATAAAGTGGTTAAATGGAACTGGGGCACTTACTGGAGGCTGACCATGGCAGGGGTGGGGGGGAACAAAGCTAGTAGGGGCTTGAGCCAATGGCAGGAAAGAAGAGTCATCCCCAAACCTTACAGAGTAGCCCTAGAACCCTGATGGGGGGGATATGACTCTGCCCTGGCTCTCAGAGAATACTTGCTATGTAAACAAGTTATATCCAACGTAAATAGAAAGTAAACCTCAGAGGGAGGGCACTGAACTGGGTGGGGGAATTGTGAATAGGGTCATTGGCTACCCCTTACATGAATGCATTGCTAGGGCTCTAGTCCGCCACGGAAAAGTTCAAATCTATTTTCTGTCTGTCTGTTGGTCTTTCTTGCTGTCTCCCCCTCCCTTCCCACATGGACCCCTCTCAGAGCATGACTCCAACAAACTTAGCTGTCTCCTACACTAGCACACAGTGTGCCAACAGCATGTACTGGCTGTCCTCCACTTCACCTGCATAGGAGTGACCATTACATGACAGATGTCATAGGAAAGGTGACAAAGAGGGGAAAGTAAAAAAAATCACCCCAAATTTATGATTATTGGAGACCACAGGCGAAAAATGATAATGCCACTGGCAAAACTAGTGAAGGCAAAGTTGGCCTAGGGAAAAAGATAGAAAGTTTGTTGACAAGAGAGTCGAGATTCCAGAAAGTCCAGTAGAATGAGACGGACAGTGACAAAACGGGCCGTAGGAGGCCTGTGGAGGACTAGGTCTGATTAGACTAGAGAGAAGGGTCTTCTGGGTAGGTGCCTAGAACTTGGGAGCTGGTCCAATAGGAGGGAGATTGTTATGGAAAGCTCTGTAACCAGGACATAACCAATAATATTAATGACAATATTTACATTGGCTTCCAGTTTTACAAAGCATTCAATTGATCAGTGAGCATTTATTAAATTAGGCAGCGTGCTAGATTCTGAGGATTTGAAAAGAAAACAATGCCTGATTCCAAAGAGCTTTTATTTCATTGGAGGAAATACACATGCCTGCAAATAAGTAAATATAAGACATATTCAAAATAAATACAAAGTAACTTAAATTTGAAAGTAAAGGGAGTACTTATAACTGAGATAATCAGCAAATGTCTTCTGAAGAAGGAAGCAGATGAGCTGAACCTTAAAAGGGAGCTAGAGATTCTAAGAGATAAAGGAGAGAGCATTCCAAGCATATGGGGTCAGATTGTTGCTGTTGTATTGTTTTTCAGTTGTGTCTGACTCTTTGTGACCCCATTTAAGGTTTTCTCAGCAGAGATACTGGAGTGGTTTGCCATTTCCTTCTCCAACTCATTTTACAGATGAGGAAACTGAGGCCAACACGGTTAGGTGACTTCTCCAGGGTCACAGAGCTAGTAAGTGTCTGAAGGCAGATTTGAACTCAGGTCTTCTTGACTCTAGGCTGTGCTCTATCCACTGCACCACCTAGCTGCTCCCCAGTTAAACATCAGACATTCTTTTCTTGATCCTTTCCAAGTGCCCAATCTTTCTTCCCAAGTAGATTTAAAGAATAGTAACTGTTTATACAGTGCTTTCAAGTTTATAAGACACCTGTCCTCATTATCTCATCTGAGCCTCACAACAAGCCCATGAGATGGTCACTGAAAGTACCAGTTGCACCATTTTACAGGTGAGGAAGTGAAATTGAGAGGTTAGGTAACTTCCCGTGATGACCCAGGTAGTAAGGAGCAGAGGCAGAATTTGAACCTAGGTCTTCCTGATTCTGGGTACAGCATCAGATCCTTTATACTAGTCTTTCTCTTGAGTATGTTGGCTAGAACGAATACACCTAACTTTTTTGGAGTATAACCAGCAGAGAAAAATCTAGGAGCGTGGATTTTAGAATATGCCAACCACAGGCTTTCACACCCAAACTTTCAGGAAATATTTCCATGAAGATAGTTATAGTCTGGTACAGTGGAAATTAGACTAGGAGACTGATTAGCCACATGTGAGCATCAGTTTCCTTTTCCATAAAAACCGGGGACTTCACTATTGTAGAGAGGGTGTGGTAAAGGAGTACCAGCCCTGGATCACAATGACCTAGTCTGGAATGTTGCCCCAGATACTTACTAGCTGGGTGACTATAGACAAGTCACAGCCTTTGAACGTCAATTTCCTCATATGGAAAATGGGGGAAATGCCTGTAATAATCACCTCCCCGGGTTGTTTTGAGGCTTAGATAATGCATGTGAAGCATTAGAAGAACTACATAAGTATCAATTGCCATTACTTGCCCTATTAATATCTCAGGGTTTATTGCTGTTCAGTCATTTTTCAGTTATGTCCTACTCCACAGGACCCCCATTTGGGGTTTTCTTGGTAAAGATACTAGAGTAGTTTGCCATTTCCTTCTCAGCTCATTTGACAGATGAGGAAACTGAGGCAAACAGGGTGAAGTGACTTGCCCAGGGTCACACAGATAGTTAAGTGTCTGAGACCAGACTTGAACTCAGGAAAATAAGTCTTCCTGACTCCAGGCCTTTTTGCACTATTCCCTCCACCACCTAGCTGCTCATCCCAGGATTGCTGAGGAACAAATGAAAATATGTATGTATATATGTATGTATGTACAAAACTGTAAAACACTAGATAAGTGTAATTGTCATTTGTTTTTCTTCAAGGATCCAGGATTTGTATAACCCCTTCCCCACTGCAACATGAGATGTGTGTGCAAACTTAGAGACATGACCACTCCAAATGTTCATGTGGACTATTTGTGCCCAGCCTGTGGTGGAACCTTCCAAGTTCGTATTGGTCTGATCAGCCACAGTCAGATGCATTGTAACTTGACTCTAACATGGTGATGTCATTTTGATCCTCTTCGAGGATGGAGGACAACGAATGACCAACCAACCAACCCACCCCACTGCAGCTCACATATCCTACACACCAGGGGCAGCTAGGTGAAACACCAGCCCCAGAGTCAGGGAGACCTGAGTTCAAATCTGGCCTCAGATACTTACCGGTTGTGTGACTCTGGGCAAGTCACTTAACCTCAATTGCCTTCAAAAACAAAAACAAAACCTATTTAATGAGTTACTGTGGCCAAAGGAATTTACTGCCTGGTGGCTAATTCTTTCATAAGGAGCCCCTCTGAACTTAGCTATTATTGTTATTATTCATCAAATTGATGGTCATTACCAATAATAACCAATTTGAACTTGAAGTTAGTTTTCAAGGCAGTAGAAAGAACACTGAACTGTGTGGAGAGAGAAGATGTCTTACATGAGAAACTGCTAACTTTCTAGTCATGGAATCTTTCAAGGTCTCAGTTTCCTGAACTAGAAAATAAACAGAATGATAGTTTCCCTGCCTACCTCATTGTGAGGGATCAAATGACAGAAATTATGTCATCATCATAGACTCAAAACTCCAAGGGGCCTTCAAGGTCAACTAGTCCAACCAGACCTTTTATAGATGGGGAAACTGAGACCTCAGGATGTTTATAACTAAAGTCACACAGGTAGGACATGGCCAAGTGAAGGGTTGACTGTGGGTTCTCTGACTCCAAATAAAAAGAACTTTCTACAGCATCAGGCTGCCTCATCACTTTTTGAAAGTGACATTTTGCAAATGAAAGAGAGGTCATCATCTCTCTTTGATTGCTTTCAAAATCACTTGATGGTTGGTTTCTAGATCCGTGGGTTTTTTCCTCTAAAAGTTTATTCTTATTTAGAATGATGATTATTTCTTACTCACATTATTCATAAACTTGGAAGACTTTTGCTGCCAACTTTTAATGTCCCTCCACAGTCTGCCTCCCTCCTAAATTTCGGATCATTTTCTATTACTTCCTCTTTCACATTCTTCATTCCAGTCAGACTGATCTTAGTTCCCTGCCCTTGCATCTCCTAATGCCTTTCTTTGGCACAGGGGTTCTCCCATTTGTGAAATGCTCTTCCTTTTTCCATCCACCTCTTAGAATCCCTGGCTTCCTTCTTCTTCTTCTTCTTCTTCTTCTTCTTCTTGGCAATTGGGGTTAAGTGACTTGCCCAGGGTCACACAGCTAGTAAGCATCAAGTGTTTGGTCTGAGGCTGGATTTGAACTCAGGTCCTCCTGACTTCAGGGCCGGTGCTCTATCCACTATACCACCTAGCTGCCCCTCCTGGCTTCCATCAAAGCACAGCTCAGATGCTACCACCTACATCACTCATTTCCCATGTCCCCTCCAGTCTCCAGCATTCTCTCCCTCTTGACTTGATTCTCTTGTGTCTACGTTGTATCCCCCTAGTAGACTAACAACTCCTGGAGAGCAGAGATTCTTTGTTGTTGTTATTATTCTTTTGGTCTTTGGATCCCCAATGCCTGACACACAGTAAATGCTTGTTCAAAATGAAATTAATTGATTCCTATAGACCAAAAATGGGTTCTTGACTTAACTGTGTCATTCAGCTCCTCTCCCTTTCTGAAAAGCAGAGGCTCCCCAAGTTGCTAAGGAGAAAAGGAGGGTCAGATTGCCTAATAAATGTTCCACTAATGTCCACCACACTGTCCTTTCTGTGCTGACATTTATTGCTTACACAGAGTAGATGTATTTAGTCCCTGGTGCTGCTCAAAAAAAAAAAATACCTTTAATCAAAGAGGGTCAGAGCCACCATGAGTAGATGACTGGAAGAAAGATCAAAGTTTGCTTGGAACTTCAGGATCTCAGCAACTAATTTGAATTAACCAAAGTGGTCAGAGAATGTTTTAAACAAGAAGGTAACTCTTACCTTTGGGGAAAGGGCAAACATTCTCTGCAAATGCTGACCGCTTCACCTGGCAGCAACAGCTGGGCTTAGTCAGAGAGAAGGTTTCAGCTGAAATCTGACTGACTTGGAGCTGCCATTAGTAAGATGGTGACTGTCTGCAGCCTCCATTAAGAATGATTAATCCAATGAGCTTGCAGCATGGAACCAGAATGGAAAGTCCAAGGTGTGATTATAAAGTAACAAGCCTGATTTTCAGGTGTGGCCTGTGGGACCCATGTCATTACTTTATAGTTATGCATAAAGAAGCAGTGCCCCCACAAGGACACCAGAGAAAAAGAAGTTTGAGCCCAGGGATCCCTGGATCATAAATTCATGATGGAAGATACCTTAGAGGTCATGAAGCCCAGGTCTCTCATTTAGGAAACTGAGGCACAGAGAAGATACATGACTTACCCAAGGTCATGCAAATTATAATCCAGATCTCATGCCTTTACAGATATTTGGGGAATTATTCAGATCTCCATTCTTTGTGTTAAATAATGTCAATTTATTTTGAGACCCCACTGAGACTGAAAGTGCAAAGGTCACTCATGTCCTGATCTCACTACTGATCAATACAGAAGCCTTGATCTGACCCATCTGTCCAACCTGAGTGGGTCCTTGGGCAGCCTGGTGACCCTCCCCCTCCTCCAGCACCCAGGGACTCTCTACGTTGATGCTGGACCTGGTAAAGATATATAGCTGGCTTTAGCCCTACTAGAATTCAGAACTCCAGACCTCAAGTTATCCACCAGTCCCCACCTCCCCCAGGCACCACCATGCCTGGAAACCTTATGGTTTCTGTACATGTCAACTAACTTACCTATTTTGTTGGGAGGAGGATGGAGGGGCACAGAGAATAACTATAAATGTGCTTATTATTATATTATACATATAATAAGAAAACACCTATATATTTAGCTTTTAAATTCCTTGGAATTGAATCATCTGCTACTTATACTCAGGATTAATCCTCTTCAACTCACCAAGAGTCCAAAGCCCAACCCTGGAATCTTCCCTCCTCAGTGCCACCTCTTAGAAACCCCAATTTCCTTCAAAGCTCACTTCAGACACCACTTCCTGCATTCAAACACTCACTTCCTTGTTTCTCTCAGCTGCACGTGCCTCCCCAAAAAGATGACTCTGAATTGATTTTGTATATTCTTCTGGGGCCATATCTCTCTCAACAGAACAAAGGGAAGGGATTGCTTCATTTTGGTTTTTGTATCCCCATGTGCCCAGCCGATAGTAGACTCTTAATAAATACTTATTGATTAATTAGTTGGTTGCCCCTTGAACAAGGAGAGAAAAGCCATCCCATTCACCTGCCTACCCTTGTTTCCCTCAAATTCCTAGATTGCCAGCCCAGACGTACAATTGGGAAAACTGCACTGAATAGGAAATCTATGCAAATGTGCTCCGAGAGTGTGTGTGTGTGTGTGTTGGGGCGGGGGGAGATGTTTGAAAGATTCATTGCTTGGGGTGGTAGGAAGCCTCAGGCTGCCTCTGGTCCAGCTATAAATAAACAGAGGTTTATATTTAAGAGTGATTTACTATCCTTCATTAGTGTATTTTATACTTCACTTCATTCAGATAAGCAAATTATATAAACACTTTATATATATATAAGCTAAACGTGTCACACATCATGACTCAAAATATGTATTTAATTAAAAATATACATCTTTTAAGACTAAAGCCCTAAATACATATTAAACTATACCCGCATTTGAAGGTAAATGAGAGGTGTCACCTAACAGATATTAACTGAGTTGCACATACTGGGATACCTCTACGAAGAAAGAGGCTTCGTCTCAGTGACACACTTTGCTATTAGAAGTATCCTTACCAAGGCAACTAGGTGATACAATGGATAGAACACCAGCCCTGGAGTCAGAAGGACCTGAGTTCAAATCTAGCCTCAAACAATCACTAGCTATGTGACCCTGGGGGTGGGGGGGATTTCCTTACCAGAGGATATAATATGAAAGGCAGAGGGGATGTTCTCTGGGTCATCAGAAAGGAGGGCTATTATACAAAGAAAAATTATTAAATCCCAACTAAAATGGCCAGAAGTAGTGTGGCAGAGTCGATGAGGTCCAGCCTTGTGGTTATGAAGATCTGGGTTCAAGTCATACTTTTGACACATTAAAGTTCTTTATAAGAATGGGTTCATTTAACCTCCCAGTATTTCAGATATCTTTAAGATTGTCAAATACAGAGGAATTGATGATATTAATATGCATAGATGGAGGGTGTTTCCATGCTGAGAGTTCCCCAAACTAATGAAATCACAGATCCATAGAAAAATTTTAAAATTGTCAAATTCCGATGAACTCCCAAACCAAAAACCCCTAGTCAAAATAACTGTGCCAGGACACATATAAACTATCCATTTGTGGTATGGCATAAGCCTTTCTCCTTGGCTCTAAAAAAGAGCAATCAATAAACGTTTATTAATAACCAGCCATTGTATCAGTACCTCAAATCCAACGTATTCAAAAGCAAACATGTCATCTTTGCCCCTAAACTTTCTCCTGCCTCATATTTCTCTTAATGACACCAACATTATTCTAGTTATTCCAGCCTCAGTCTCAGCGTCTGACTCTTCCTTCTTACTCACCTCTCAAATCCAATTAGTTACCAGGTACAAAACCTGGTAGTTAATTGCCATTACACCATAGCAACTGAGTGTCATAGAAAGAGTACTGGGTTACTGCCTGGGGCTAAAAAGACTGGGACCTCAAACAATGACCTGCTACCAGCTTGATTAGGATCTATGACAAGCTCCATGCAAACTAAAAACAGAAAGGAACACGGATTTACATACCATGTCAGTCAGAGGAAGGAAGGAAGGAAGGAAGGAAGGAAGGAAGGAAGGAAGGAAGGAA